>NC_042983.1:37332080-37547080 GCF_901001165.1 Salmo trutta | reverse complement strand
TAATCCTAACAACACATAAAACAAATCGGAAAAAAAGAACTTTAATTTACACCTCACTTTATAAACTTCCGCAGTTTTGAAATGGCATACTGCTGCATGTTCGATGGAGATAAAATGGGACCAGATGAAAACATTTCCTTTTCCAAGAGATAACGACAGTGGGAATATGTTTGTGCCTACCTCTATCTAGGCTGTGACTCTCCCTCTGTCAGTTCTCTAATTTTCTCTGTGTGAAACTGAATAGACTGTGCTGCTGTATGAAGCCCAGCCAAACTCTCTAGGCAGACTAAATGAGCCACTCATTTCCTGGCTTAAGACAAATAATACCCTCTGAATACCCAGACCACAGCTCAAAGCCTCACAGTACGAGCCAAGGATGATCTTAAACAGCCAAAGCACATACATGCATGTAATTGAATAGTGGAATAGTTTGAATAGTTGGAATAGTGGAATAGTAGACTAGTGTAATAGTGTAATAGTGTAATAGTGTATAATAGTGGAATAGTAGAATAGTGTAATAGTGTAATAGTGTAATAGTAGAGTAGTGGAATAGTGGAATAGTGTGTAGGGTAGGTTATACGAATAGTAAACACCCTAAAAGTCAAACAACAGGCCATAGCATTATCAACCAGCTCTATTGGCCGCATTACCAACCAGCTCTATTGGCCATAGCATTATCAACCAGCTCTATTGGCCGCATTATCAACCAGCTCTATTGTGCGCATTATCAACCAGCTCTATTGTGCGCATTATCAACCAGCTCTATTGGCCATAGCATTATCAACCAGCTCTATTGGCCGCATTATCAACCAGCTCTATTGGCCGCATTATCAACCAGCTCTATTGTGCGCATTATCAACCAGCTCTATTGGCCGCATTATCAACCAGCTCTATTGTGCGCATTATCAACCAGCTCTATTGGCCATAGCATTATCAACCAGCTCTATTGTGCGCATTATCAACCAGCTCTATTGGCCGCATTACCAACCACCTCTATTGGCCATAGCATTATCAACCAGCTCTATTGTGCGCATTATCAACCAGCTCTATTGTGCGCATTATCAACCAGCTCTATTGGCCATAGCATTATCAACCAGCTCTATTGCCAAATATAAATGGAAAACGTTCATCTCCGTGGTTAGGACTCCTGTCATTGAGCAGTGTTCATTGGGTTATGTATTGTAAATTGCAATTATAAAATGTATGGTTACATTGTTTGTTACCAGTTGTTCCATACGTCTGAGTGCCCCAATAAATATTTCCTTCTGGGACCTATAAAAGCTTTTTATGCCACCATTGATGGGATATGGATTACATTAATTTACAAAGAAACAAATGTGTGACTTGGGTATGGATCAAACCAGTTATATAATAACATTAAATGGACCTGATTGAAACTGTAGAACAATATCTAAGCGTACATTTGACATTCTCTCTCTTCAACCAATGGTAGCCTACGTAGATCAGTGGCATTCCTATATGGCATTCCTATATGGCATTCCTATATGGCATTCCAATATGGCATTCCAATATGGCATTCCTATATGGCATTCCGATATGGCATTCCAATATGGCATTCCTATATGGCATTCCTATATGGCATTCCTATATGGCATTCCTATATGGCATTCCAATATGGCATTCCAATATGGCATTCCTATATGGCATTCCTATATGGCATTCCAATATGGCATTCCAATATGGCATTCCTATATGGCATTCCAATATGGCATTCCAATATGGCATTCCTATATGGCATTCCAATATGGCATTCCAATATGGCATTCCTATATGGCATTCCTATATGGCATTCCAATATGGCATTCCAATATGGCATTCCTATATGGCATTCCAATATGGCATTCCTATATGGCATTCCGATATGGCATTCCAATATGGCATTCCAATATGGCATTCCATTGCCCCATTTCATGACTGACATGAGTCATCTTTCTTGAAAATTCGAAACATTTTTTTTGTCGTCTGTATAGTTTTATTGAAGTCCAATTTGACTTTATTAAAGTGATAATTTTCTACCTCATGAAGTATTACCTCTGTTGGTTAATAGACACATTTGCTCACAAACCCCCTAGATCTTCCCAGCTGTGATGAAACATCTGTTCCAAACACAGAGAGAAAAGAGCTGAATGAGTTCCATCTCGTCTATCCTTGGTGCCACAGCCTATTCCCTACAGACCACAGCTCAAAGCCTCACAGAACGGGCCAAGGACGCAACCGCACACACACACACACACACACACACACACACACACACACACACACACACACACACACACACACACACACACACACACACACACACACAAACACACACACACACACAGTTACAAGAGAGGGAACAAATACCCAGACAATCAAATCAAATTTTATTTTATTGGTCACATACACATATTTAGCAGATGTTATAGCAAAATGCTTGTGTTCCTTGCTCCAACAGTGCAGTGGTATCTAACAATTCACAACAATACACACAAATCTAAAAGTAAAAGAACGGAATTAAGAAATATCTAAATATTAGGACGAGCAATGTCGGAGTGGCATTGACTAGAATACAGTAGAATACAAAAAGACAATGACTATAAAAAGAGAGATGCCTGCAGTAGTTAAACCTATATAGAAATTATACCTGAATATGTGTTATTATGCATTGCTTAATTTGCAATAAGACCTAAATGTCTGATAGAGCTAATAGTCTAGCTAGAGTATAGAGTAGGGTATGTGTTCAGTCTGTGTAATATTCTAGCTAGAGTATAGAGTAGGGTACGTGTTCAGTCTGTGTAATATTCTAGCTAGAGTATAGAGTAGGGTACGTGTTCAGTCTGTGTAATATTCTAGCTAGAGTATAGAGTAGGGTATGTGTTCAGTCTGTGTAATATTCTAGCTAGAGTATAGAGTAGGGTATGTGTTCATTCTGTGTAATATTCTAGCTAGAGTATAGAGTAGGGTAGGTGTTCAGTCTGTGTAATAGTCTAGCTAGAGCATAGAGTAGGGTATGTGTTCAGTCTGTGTAATATTCATTACGTTGTTAGAAAATATACTTGACAAAGGTCAGGTGATCTCTTACGTAGCGTCTGCATCCCAATTCCCTACATAGTGCACTGCTTTTGGCCAGAGCCCGATGGTCAAAAGTAGTGCACGATGTTATCGAATAGAGTGCTATTTGGGAAACAGGATTTGTCTGCAAAATTTCCCGTGAGAGTATAGCATTCTGTTCTCTGACTGACATTTCAATTTCATCAGGGATTGCTCAGTTCTGCGTGTTACCGAGCGGCTGTACCTGTGCTTCTAGAACTTTCAGACACCCAACAGTTGGTCCTGGAGCGTGGTAATGTGCAAGTAATCATCCCAAGTGGTTTTTGATTCATTCATTATTAATTCATGCACAATTCCAAACCCAAATCGCACTTAATTACGTCTCTGATTCCAGCAGTGACCAATATTGACGTAATTAAATAATTATGAGCTTGCCATCGCATCTTCCAAATGTCAAGAAAGGAAAAATATGTTTTCTGAATATAAATGAAAAGCAGATTACAGTGACGTGTGCTGTGTGAGGGGAATGCTGTGGTCGTGATCACACAGTCCTGAAGGACGTCACATAATGCTCGTGTAATCAATGGGCAGCTTTCAAACGATCAGCCAGTGCCTTCTCAGAATATGCAGTATTAGCGTATTTTAGTTTGCTTGCTTGTTTGGTATTGGGCACACAATTTAGAAATGCATAAATCTTTTGATGAATATAGGGAAGGCCACCAACATAAAATGGCAGCCATATAGCCGAAAGTAAATCACTCATCTGAACCTCTTCCTCCTTCACATAAAGCTAATGTAATTGCGAAGGCCTACGTCCATCATGTTAGTTGATTTTTCTCTCCTTGTGACTCATACTTAAACCGTGCTTTACTTGACATAAGCCCTTGGCTTCCCATGCTGTACCATAGGGCATAGGCCACTGACAAATGACTTCCATTTTGCTCAGTCTGGGGCAAGTTTTTCCAACAGTTGAGGCCCCGCTTCCTACTTGAACAGTAACATGTTCTGTTATTCTCCTGAGATTAAAGGAACAGGTGTGAGCATGGACGCCCCAACACACCGCAGCTCCAGCCTCGGCCTTCAAACATACCAGGGTTTGTGTTGACATTCTAAAGAGGTGTTAGGTCAAAGGTCATGTCAGCCTCTCTCTCCTGTCACCTTTTGAGCTCTTAATACATGCTCTATCTTGAGAGAGAGCAGAGAAAACAGATATTGTTAAAGTCCAAAGATCAGTCTTCATGAAAGAGCTTCATGTGTCTGAAATACTTTTTGGTTAAACACCTTGTTAAATGTTACTAGGATTAGCTCTTATTGGTTAAACACCTTCTTAAATGTTACTAGAATCAGCGCTTATTGGTTAAACACCTTGTTAAATGTTACTAGAATCAGCTCTTATTGGTTAAACACCTTGTTAAATGTTACTAGAATCAGCTCTTATTGGTTAAACACCTTGTTAAATGTTACTAGAATCAGCTCTTATTGGTTAAACACCTTGTTAAATGTTATTAGAAGCCCTTATTGGTTAAACACCTTGTTAAATGTTACTAGAAGCAGCTCTGATTGGTTAAATGTGTTAAATGTTACTAAAATTAGCTTGTGTATGACATATACGTTTTTACAAGGGGCTAGGACAGTGTTATGAACATATACGTTTTTACAAGGGGCTAGGACAGTGTTATGAACATATACGTTTTTACAAGGGGCTAGGACAGTGTTATGAACATATACGTTTTTACAAGGGGCTAGGACAGTGTTATGAACATATACGTTTTTACAAGGGGCTAGGACAGTGTTATGAACATATACGTTTTTACATGGGGCTAGGACAGTGTTATGAACAATGCTATGAAACATGAATAAGTGTTTTACCTAAAGCTAGCATATATTGTTTGCCAGCCTCACGTCAAAAGCTATTCATAACAGATGTAATGTACGAATGCAATTTTTATGAAAGTGTTGATTAGGAAGTAAAATATGCCACTCCAAGATAATACAGTCTCGTTCTCATGATTCTAACTATAGCTTTGTCAGGTCATTGTTGAAGCCAATTCATTGTATCCTCAATGAAAATACAGAGTGCATAAATAGCCTACATAACCCTCAAAATATCTTCCTTTGAGATCTAAGTCTAGGCATTGGTTGTACACATGTTGCCACTCTCATATGACCGAGGTCTGTCTTCTCAAGTCATCTGTTACAAGGAAGAAACCGTGCCTATACTGTACATACTATCATACAGTGAAAACCTGCTATTAGCACTAATGGACCATGTTACTTACTTTTGCGTTATATTTTACATTAACACTCTCAACAAGCAACAGATAACGATCACAATAATCAAAGAAACATTGCAGAAGTGTTCCGTTAGTTTATAACTAATGCAGAAGTAGAAGTGAGGCGGTCATAACCTTGACCAGGTTAATGTCTCCCTGACCGCTATGTCACTCTGCAAGAGATTGGTCAGCTGTGATTCCAGTGATAGAATGCCTGAGATCCAAACTATCTCAAGTTCATTCACCTTTGAGAAACACGTCTCTACACCGAACCAGAAAAATAAACACTAAAGAGGTAGAAAAAGGAAAGGATCGTAAAAACACATAACTAACTTTTCAAACAGTAGCTATCAGCAACACAAGGTGGGGTAGGCCTGGTGTGGTCTATAAATAAAAAGTCCTACTTGAATGAGTCTGAAGAAGAAGAAGCAGAGGAAAAAGAAGAAGAAGCAGAAGAAGAAGCAGAAGAAGAAGCAGAAGAAGAAGCAGCAGAAGAAGAAGAAGCAGAAGAAGAAGAAGCAGAAGAAGAAGCAGAAGAAGAAGAAGCAGAAGAAGCAGCAGAAGAAGAAGAAGCAGAAGAAGAAGAAGCAGAAGAAGAAGCAGCAGAAGAAGAAGAAGCAGAAGAAGAAGCAGAAGAAGAAGAAGAAGTAGTTGGAACAAGAGAATGCGGCTTTCTTTGAAGCTCTGGAACACTTTCCCCTGGCTGGTTAAGCATGTTTTGAAGATTAGTCATGGGATTTAGAATTAAGAGAAGAGGTAATAATAACGTTCTCAGGAGAAGTCCTGCTGAGACAGCGGAGGAGGGGCCAAGGGGCTGAAGGCAGTCCATTGTTGTCCTCCCTCTCACTGATGATGGTCAAATCCAGACTGTAACAGAGATGATTGCGATACAAGCTCTGGACCTAAAAACAACACAATGAAGGAGGTGGCGGTGCATGCGTTTCACATTCAGTTGTGATACTGATATTCACAGCACAGAGGCTGACCAAGAGATATAGCTACCAATACATGCAGAAAGCAATGATGAAAACGAGGAAAGAAACACGCCCATTGCATGTGCATTATAATGCCCCAGAGAGAATAGAGGAATAGCTGTATTCAGTTAGCCTCGCGAGCCTCCGGGATGAGCTTGCGGGATGAGGAGGCTCGCGAGGCTAGTATACAGTTGCAGGAAGAGAAAATTCTACAGCATTGACTAACCAGACTATGTAATCTGTATTGAAAGAAGTTAACAGCCCTCCTAAGATATAATAGGATTTTGATATGGTACGATTGAATTCTTATCATAGCATACCCTGAGGCTTGAGCTGCTTTATTTGTCATTTATAATGATCCTTTCATTTATTTTCCTCTATGCCTGAATAAACATTGACAGTACATACAGTACACTGCCACTCAGATATATTGTATCTTCACAGTAATCTCACAACAATAGGTGAAATCTTGGTCCTTTGCAGCTCTGACAAATGAATGATAGCAAATAGGTTTAACTGATCACAACCTAAGCGGCTATAAAGTAAACACAAACACTATTATTACCCTACTCATTTTACTTCTCTATTACCACTCTCTGAAGTGTGACGCAGAGGTTTTCTTTTCATTTCACCAGCCATTATAGAGGATAGAAGGCCATATTTCTTGCCCATTTTGTCAACATCTACAGTTCCACAAAGCACTATTACACAGCCTACACATCCTTAAACATCCTGTATTCATGTGGACTATATGTACATATTTTAGGAGGAGATGGGAACCACGGGCTACCGGGCTACAGTGGCGCTCCAGGTCAGGTGGATGTAGTGAATAAGCCCCAACTTCACAGTAGCAATAAAGCTGCAATATGTCATTTTTTGGGTGATCCGACCAAATTCACATAGAAATGTGAGTTATAGATCTGTCATTGTTATTTAAAGCGAGTCTAAGAAGCGGTAGATATGTTCCATGTGCGCTATTTCTATTTCTATGCTTAAGTTTTATTTTTTACTTTCGATTTTGTACATCAGCTTCAAACAGCTGAAAATACAATATTTATGGTCATGGAAAAAATATATTTCACAGCGATTTAAATTGTACAATGATTCGCTACACTATACTTGCTTGTTTTGTCACATAAACTGAAATTAAGCAAACTATTCGAATTTTAGCTACCAGGAACTGCGGCGCAATTTCTGCATAGTGCATCATTAAATCACAGTAGATGAAGGACTTAATGGTGTATGTGGAGGTAGGTGATGAAAACACCTGCTTCTTGTCCATGAAATGCCTTCCCATGCAGACAGAATGACTATGAAAATAAATAGAGGATTGTGGGAGGTGGGTGGGGGCTTGGCGGAGGGGACTGGGGGCAGAAAGAGGGACAGACTAAAAAGCCGAGCCAAGAATCCCTCTTTCAACCATTAAACAAGAACTATTGCAAAATTGTAGCACTTTGGCCCCATTTAAGTGCTGCTCCTAATATCGATATTAAAAGGAATTCACAGAAACATAGTGTGGAGAGGAATCAAAAGTGCATTAAGCTGATAAAGATGTCATTCCCTGACAGAGATATGAGGCTATAGTATCAAGGCCAGGTCACTGCCTGGGCTGGCTGGCCCACTCTCTCCCCCTCTCCCATTTGCAAGATCCACACCCAGATTTACAATCCCTCTTCTCAGACTTCTCTCTGAATGCGTACCAAAAATGTCCCCCTATTCTCTATGTAGTGCACAACACAGCAGGGCCCACAGTCAAAAGCAGTGCACTATATCGGGATTAGGGTGCCGTTTGGGACGCATGGTCTGTAAATGCTGGCTCTGTTCTCCATACCTCACACGGAAGGGATCATACGATAATGGGTTCAATTATGTTCAACGTTGCAAACTGTGACACGGTTGACACAGCTATCGAACCTGTTGGTTTGTATTTACACCGAAAATCATTCACGTCATAGCTGTATTGAAACAGGAAGTCTAACATTTTTAAAGAATCATATGTTTAGAGAGAGATAAATATTCGATTTCAACATGATAAAAGTTTGCTGGGGGAAAAAGTTATGGAGGGTAGAAAACCTGGAAGATGAATGAAGAGGAAGAGAGGTGTTTCATTCGTGTCAGCAACATTTGGAATTCAAGGAAATCTGGCCTGCTTATCTTTGCTGTCAGAAATGTTGATTTTAATATGACAGCCCTCTGAGTGTACACACAGAAAACACTTTGAACAGCTCCGAGACATCAGGAAGATCAAAAGAAATACCCCCCTTTGATTACCGACTCATACATATTTGTGTATTTCCCTCTGTTGCTAGAGGGAGTGTATTGGTTATCTCAGAAACCCACTGCATCGTTGAGGAACCTTTGAACTAGGTGGATAAGCTCCTACTTTGGAATGTGGACCGGTGAATTACTTCACTGTGAGTTACAGGGAAGCTTGTGAAGGGAAAATGTTAAACATAACCATGGCTGGAGTTCACCAAACTGTACACCGTCATAAAATAATAACGCTGTCATGACATATTATTGTGCCAAACTTGCCGAGACATACGCCCACTAGTGGACCACAAGAAACATAAGGCTTCTGATGTTTTAATTATTTATCATATTTTATATTTGAGCCTGCCTAGTAGGATTCGATATTAATCTGTGTTAAAATTGTCAACAAAAGTAAACTAAATACAAAATAACGCAGGTGTTGTCTTTTGGAGTAGAGTACCTTCAAGCATCATCCAATTCCTCTCATCTCTGTTTTAGACATACACCTTACCTGTTTGGAAAGGTGCAAGGTCGCTATCGTTTCAAAATGCTAATGAAGACAAATATAGTCATAACAACAACCACTATTGGAGGACTGTCCTCTCCGGCTACTCACTGTTATTAGTTTATAATCATACACTAAATATACAAAGTATGTGGACACCCCTTCAAATTAGTGTATTCGACTGTTTCAGCCACACACGTTGCTTACAGGTGTATAAAATTGAGCACACAACCAAGCAATCTCCATAGACTAACATTGGCAGTAGAATGGCCTAACTGAAGAGCTCTGTGACATTCAACGTGGCACCGTCATAGGATGCCACCTTTTCAGCAAGTCAGTTCGTCAAATTTCTGCCCTGCTAGAGCTGCCCCAGTCAACCGTAAGTGCCGTAAGTGCTGTTATTGTGAAGTGGAAACATTTAGGAGCAACAGCGGCTCAGCCGCAAACTGTTAGGCTAATGCCAAGCGTCGGCTGGAGTGATGTAAAGCTCCATTGGACTCTGGAGCAGTGGAAATTCGTTAACTGGAGTGATGAATCACGCTTCACCATCTGGCAGTCCGACGGATGAATATGGGTTTGGTGGATGCCAGGAGAACGCTACCTGCCCCAATGCATAGTCCCAACTGTAAAGTTTGGTGGAGGAGGAATAATGGTCTGGAGCTGTTTTTTATTATTCGGGCTAGGCCCCTTAGTTCCAGTGAAGGGACATCTTAATGCTACAGCATAAATCGACATTCTACACGATTCTGTGCTTCCAACTTTGTGGCAATAGTTTGGGGAAGGCTCTTTCCTGTTTCAGCACGACAATGCCCCCATGCACAAAGCGAGGTCCATACAGAAATTGTTTGTCGAGATCAGTGTAGAATAACTTGACTGACCTGCACAGAGCCCTGACCTCAACCCCATCGAACACCTTTGGGATGAATTAGAACACCGACTGGGAGCCAGACCTAATCGCCCAATATCAGTGCCATACCTCACTAATGCTCTTGTGGCTGAATGGAAGCAAGTCCCAGCAACAATGTTCCAACATCTAGTGGAAAGCCTTCCCAGAAGAGTGGAGGCTGTTATAGCAGCAAAGGGGGGACCAACTCCATATTAATGTCCATGATTTTGGAATGAGATGTTCGACGAGCAGGTGTCCATATACTTTTGGTTATGTAGTGTATGTCTCAGAAATACTTGGAGGCAAAATGAAATGTGCCGTGAGTGACCTACACCGACAACCTTCAATAAAAGAACATCATTCAATAAATGAATAACATTGAACCCATCTAATTGAATGTTTTCACCTTTTTGTAGTGTTGTAAAATCGTGTAGAGAATTACAAAAATACGGGAGAAAAACATAATTTGGATACCTTGACTGAGAGAGCAGAAACATTAGCTTCCTCATTAATCATTTAGAAGCCATTGTTATGCTAACTTGATTAATATATTTATCATCAATTGACCGCCCTCTCTGAGACCGCGGCCTGCTTTATGTGGAGGAGGGATACATAAAGGAGACTGGTGGGAGAAGGTTAATTAGGTCCTGTGTCAGCGAGGTGGCAAGCAGATCCAGAATAATGCAAAAGGAACTTAGACAAATTACTCAAATCATATCAAATTGTAGGTGAAACGGTGAAATGCTTACTTACGGCCCTTCCCAACAACGCAGAGAGAAAAATGTAAAGGTAATACAAAGATAATAACAAAGAATAAATAACGATAACTTGGCTATCCATATGCACAGGGTACCAGTACTGAGTCGATGTGCAGGGGTACGAGGTAATTGAGGTGGATATTAAATATAGGTAGGGGTAAAGTGACTAGGCAACAGGATAGATAATAAGTGGTAGCAGCAGTAAAAATGAGTCATGATGAGATGAGTAAAAAGGGTTTGTGCAAAGGGGGTCAACGCAGAGAGTTGGTTAGCTATTTAGCAGTGTTATGGCTTGCTCCACTACAGCCCCGTTGATGTGGATGGGGGTGTACGCGACCCTCCATTTCCTGTAGTCCACCATCAGCTCCTTTTCTTGGTTGTTGTCCTGGCAACACACTGCTAGGTCACTGATCTCCTCCCTATAGGCTGTCTCATCTTTGTCTGTGATCAGGCCTACTACCGTCGTGTCGTCAGCAAATTTTATGACGGTGTTTGAATCATGCACGGCCACGCTGTGGTGGGTGAACAGAGAGTACAGGAGGGGACTAAGCACGCAACCCTGAGGGTTCCCCGTGTTGAGGGTCACCGTGGCGGATGTGTTGTTGCCAAACCTCACCACCTGGGAGCGGACCGTCAGGATGTCCAGGATCCAGTTGCAGATGGTGTTCTATCCCAGGGTCCTGAGATTAGTGATGAGCTTGGAGGGCACTATGGTGTTGAACGCCGCTGTAGTCAATTAACAACATTCTCACATAGGTGTTCCTCTTATCCAGGTGGGAGAGAGCAATGTGGAGTGCAATAGAGTTTGCGTCATCTGTTGATCAGGGTGGAATGCAAATTGGAGTGGATCCAGGGTGTCTGGGATGATGGTGTTGACGTGGGCCATGACCAGCATTTCAAAGCTTTTTATGGCTACACATGTGAGTGCTACAGGATGATAGTCATTTAGACAGGTTACACTGGCGTTCATGGGCTCAGGGACTATGGTGGTATGCTTGAAACATGTAGGTATTATAGACAGGGTCAGGGAGCGGTTGAACATGTCAGTGAAGACAGTTGCCAGCTGATCAGGTCATGCTCTGAGTTAGGGTTGCAAAATACCAGGAACTTTCCCAAAATTCCCAGGTTTTACAGAATTCCTGGTTGGAGGTTTCCCAAATTTCCTGCTTATTGAAATCCTGGTTGGAAAATTCCCTGGAATCAGTACGGAATAAGTAGGACATTCGGGAATCTTCTAACCGGGATTTCTGAAAAACCTGGGAATTTTGGGGATAATACCGGAATTTTGCAACTGTGCTCGGAGTACGCGTCCTGGTTATCTGCCTTGTGAATGTTAACCTGTTTAAAGGTCTTACTCACATCGGCTACGGATAGCATGATCACACAGTGATCAATCTTGTAATCAATCCTAGTCCTGTATTGATGCGTTCCCTATTTGATGGCTCATTGGAGGTTGTAGCGGGATTGAACGTGGAAGTCTCTAGCCTTTAGTTTAGTGTGGATGTTGCCTGTAATCCATGGCTTCTGGTTGGGATATATACTTACGGTCACTGTGGGGATGAAGTCGATACACTTATTAATGAAGCCGATGACTGATGTGGTAAAATCCTTACTGTTATCAGATGAAAACCAGAACATATTCCAGTCTGTGCTTGTGAAAACAGTCCTGTAGCATAGCATCCACTTCAACTGACCACTTCCATATTGAGCACGTCACTGGCACTTCCTGTTTGAGTTTTTGCTTGTAAGCAGGAAGCAGGAGGATAGAGTTATGGTCAGATTTGCCAAATGGAGGGCGAGGGACAGCCATGTATGTGTTTCTGAGTGTGGAGTAAAGGTGATCTAGAGTTGTGTATGTGTTTCTGTTTGTGGAGTAAAGGTGATCTCGAGTTTTGTCTCCTCTAGTTGTACAGGTGACATGCTGGTAGAAAATCACCGGCCACGAGAAGTGCCACCTTTGGATGTGCATTTGCTTGTTTGCTTATGGCCCTAAACAGCTCGTTGAGTGTGGTCTTGGTGCCAGCATCCAGCATTTGTGGTGGTAAATAGATGTCTACGGTAAATAGTATGTTCTGCAGCTGATCATGAGGATCATGAGGTATTTTAACTTAGGCGAGCACCAGCTTTTGTTAACAAAGAGAACACCCCTCCCCCTCTCACTTCACCTGCTGTCCGATCAGTCTGCTGTCCGATCTTGACGATGCATAGAAAAACCAGCAATCCATGTCCTCATTCAGCCAAGACTCTGAAAAAATATGGAATATTACAATTCATTAGGTCCTGTTGATAGGATAATCTTGAACGGAGTTCATCCATTTGATCTGCAGTGACTGCACATTCGCCAACAGAACCGAGGGCAATAGCTGTCTATTTGTTGCCGCTTCGCTTGCCTCTTTTTTGCCACTGCTTCCGACTTTCAAGTCCCGGGGATCAGGGCCTGGTCTGGAGTAAGCAGAACGTCTAGAGCTGCCGACTTGTTGAAGTGCAAATCTTCATCCAAATCAAGGTTAATGACCGCTGTTCTGATGTCCAGAAGCCATTTTCAGTCATTTTCGGTCTTTCAAAAATGAAAAAAAGTTAAGATCAGCATAAAGGAAACACACAAAACAGAAGAATTGGTCGGGAGCAGGCCGTTATTCACTGTAGCGCCGTCACAGCACAAATAGGGCGTTAGTGTTAACAACAATGATACAGTTGAAGTCGGAAGTTTACATACACTTAGGTTGGAGTCATTAAAACTTGTTTTTCAACCACTCCACAAAATTCTTATTAACAAACAATAGTTTTGGCAAGTCGGTTAGGACATCTACTTTGTGCATGACACAAGTAATTTTTCCAAACAATTGTTTACTGACAGATTATTTTACTTTTAATTCACTGTATCACAATTCCAGTGGGTCAGAAGTTTACATACACTAAGTTGACTGTGCCTTTAATTGGCTTGGAAATTTCCAGAAAATGATGTCATGGCTTTAGAAGCTTCTGATAGGGTAATTCACATCATTTGAGTCAATTGGAGGTGTACCTGTGGATGTATTTCAAGGCCTACCTTCAAACTCAGTGCCTCTTTGCTTGACATCATGGGAAAATCATAAGAAATCCACCAAGACCTCAGAAAAAAACTGTAAACCTCCACAAGTCTGGTTCATCCAGCAATTTCCAAACGCCTGAAGGTACCACGTTCATCTGTACAAACAATAGTACGCAAGTAGAAACACCATGGGACCACGCAGCCGTCATACCACTCAGGAAGAAGCCACTGCTCCAAAATCGCCATAAAAAAGCCAGACTACAGTTTGCAACTGCACATGGGGACAAAGATCGTACTTTTTCGAGAAATGTCCTCTGGTCTGATGAAACAAAAATAGAACTGTTTGGCCATAATGACCATTGTTATTTTTGGAGGAAAAAGGGGGATGCTTGCAAGCCGAAGAACACCATCCCAACCGGGAAGCACGGGGGTGGCAGCATCATGTTGTGGGGGTGCTTTGCTGCATTATGGACTGGTGCACTTCACAAAATAGATGGCATCATGAGGCAGGAAAATTATGTGGATATATTTAAGCAACATCTCAAGACATCAGTCAGGAAGTTAAAGCTTGGTCGCAATGGGTCTTCCAAATGGACAATGACCCCAAGCATACTTCCAAAGTTGTGTTAAAATGGCTTTAGGACAACAAAGTCAATGTATTGAAGTGGCCATCACAAAGCCCTGACCTCAATCCTATAGAAAATGTGTAGGCAGAACTGAAAAAGCGTGTGCGAGCAAGGAGGCCTACAAACCTGACTCAGTTACACCTGCTCTGTCAAGAGGAATGGGCCAAAATTCACCCAACTTATTGTGGGAAGCTTGTGGAAGGCTACCCGAAACGTTTAACCCAATTTAAACAATTTAAAGGCAATGCTACCAACTACTAATTGAGTGTATGTAAACTTCTGACCCACTGGGAATGTGATGAAAGAAATAAAAGCTTAAATAAATCATTCTCTCTACTATTATTCTGACATAAGTGGTGATCCTAACTGGCCTAAGACAGGGAATTTTTGCTAGGATTAAATGTCAGGAATTGTGAAAAACTGAGTTTAAATGTATTTGGCTAAGGTGTATGTAAACTTCCGACTTCAACTGTATGTCTATGTCTGGGGAAATGTTCTTGTTACTTACAACCTCATACTAATAGCATTAGCCTACATTAGCTCAACCATCCCGCAGGGGACCTAACAATCCTGAAGAAGTTTTTAATGCAGTACCTGTGGTTCATTAGAGTACTTATTTTATTAAAGTAGGACCCACCCATCTTACTGTTGTATGCTAGGGAAGGTTATGCCACTGCAACTCAAAATGAAAATTACATGTCTACTCTTATGCAAGGTTTTTACAGATTTAAACTGACATTTTCTAACCTCTCACCCTCTCTCTTACCCAGGAACACCCTCTTCAACAGTAGTAATAACATCAACTTCATGATAGAGTGAGTGTTGGAGCTCCTGACGGTTGTAGATAACTCATAAAGTAGTACAGTATCAATATGATTGTTGTTTCACCTTCTGTGTGTGAGAGATGGATAGACTAACAATACTAGCTAGTGCAGAGAACCATGTCCTCCTAAGTGAATACTCTACTCATGATAATTATAAAGATGTTGAAATAAAGGATTGTGAACAGTGACATGTTCCTCTGGGGGTGGAGTGAGAGGAAATACTGGTACAGGACGATGACGGACGTTGATGACAGACGTTTGGCCACCGACTCCAGAGAGAATGTAAATAGAAGATTAATCATTGTTTTCACCCCTCTTCCTGTACCAGATTGCTTTGACTGAAGTCAGTACTTCTGAGACAGTACGGTGTGACAAGGATGCACTCCTCAGCCCCGCTGTGCAAACGGGAGCTCAGGCATCAAAAGTGGCAGCCCAGGCTTCTCTCCCAGGACCTTGTCTCATCTTGTCTGTTCTCCCACCTCCGTCTCTCCTCTCTCTCTCTCTCTCTCTCTCTCACCTGCCTCTGATCTTATACGCTGACATTTGAGAGGCTACTTTAAAGGTGTGTTTGGTGTTTAGGAGGGAGTGGGAGGAAGGGAGAGTGGACAAGGATGAAGATTTCCACTCCTTCCACCCCAACCCCTCCCTCTCCCACCACAACCCCAGTGCCCTCTCCCCTGCCCCTGCCCCCGGGTCCCTGCACCCTGCCCCCTGCCCCCTGCCCCTGCAGCCCTGCAGCAGAAGTGTTGTGTCGTTGTCAGTGATGCCCAGAAATAGAAGTGTGACTCAACCCTCTGCCGGGCAACGTGCATCCAACTGACCCTCAACAGCCCCAGTCCCCCAATCCTCTCTGAGCCACATGGACACCTCAACACCTGTTGCCTCGCCACCTGCGTGCGACCCACGGGCCTGATCTGAACCTTTACTCATCTCATAGCTAGGCATTTGAAGCATCTCTCACTGAGCCCTAGACTGCAGTCTAAGCCCACCATAGGGATGCCGTTCCCGGTACTCTCAACAGCCTCCTCAGTCTCCCATCCCTGCCCCAGGCAATAATCCCGCTAATCCCATCCTGAAAGCAGGCATTTGATGAGAAAAGTTACACCCTCAAGGAATCTCTTCTTCTGTAGTTACACATGGTGATCTCTGTTTCGCCAACACAACTGGGTTCATTGGTTGGGGTAATAACCTGCTGCTGTGGGACATCCTTGTTCTTTTCACTTGACAGTGAAATCCTTCTACCGGAGCCTCCAATAAGTGATGATTGCATGATAAATTTAATTATCTGATGTTCATCCTCACAACTGTTGAGCCTGTTGATGCGTTTGAATGGACACACCCAGACTTCCTGTCTCTTGGGTGTTAAGGGTCAATGATAGGTCTGTGTTTTAACAGGGTGAGAGTGAGGTAATACATTAAAGGGTAGTGGGGATACAGCCTTCAGCCATAACATCTGTTGCTGAAGCCTGGGCATTATGGGGCTTATTTTAAGACAACTGAAATATTTAACATATATACTAAAGGCTGTTAATTATAGAGTCTTCTCTGCATCCATGACAGTCATATTCACTGTTGTTCCACCCGCACAGTAATCAATGACAGACATACAATGAAATATTGAACAATTGATTTGCATTATGTTACAACAAAGTCAATATACACTATCTATACAAAAGCATGTGGACACCCCTTCAAATGAGTGGATTCGGCTAACTACCTCTAGAAACAAAGTCAGCATGAGAACTGTTCGTCGGGAGCCTCATGAGATGGGTTTCTATGGCCGAGCAGCCGCACACAAGCCTAAGATCACAAAGCGCAATGCCAAGCAATGGCTGGAGTGGTGTGAAGCCCGCCGCCATTAAACTCTGGAGCAGTGGAAACGCGTTCTCTGGAGTGATGAATCACGCTTTACCATCTGGTGGTCCGACAGACTAACCTGAGTTTGGCTGATGCCAGGAGAATGCTACCTGCCCGAATATGTAGTGCCAAATGTAAAGTTTGGTGGAGGAGGAATAATGGTCTGGGGCTGTTTTTCAATGGTTCAGGCTAGGCCCCTTAGTTCCAGTGAAGGGAAATCAACGCTACAGCATACAGTGATGACTGCGAGACGATTCTGGGCTTCCAACTTTGTGGCAGCAGTTTGGGGAAGGCCCATACTTGTTTCAGCATGACAATGCCCCATGCACCAAGAGAGGTCCATACCGAAATTGTTTGTCGAGATCGGTGTGGAAGAACTTGACTGGACTGCACAGAGTCCTGACCTCAACCCCATCGAACACCATTGGGATGAATTGGAATGCAGACTTTGAGCCTGGACTAATAGCCCAACATCTGTGCCCGACTTCACAAATTATTTTGTGACTGAATGGAAGCAAGTCCCCGCGACAACTTTCCAACATCTAGTGGAAAGCCTTCCCAGAAGAGTGGAGGCTTTTCTAGCAGCAAAGGGGAGACCAACTCCATATTAATGGCCATGAATTTGGAATGAGATGTTCGACAAGCAGGTGTCCAAATACTTGGTGGTGATGTAGTGTATGTCTCAATGTTTTTCCCGATTTGATTAGGATTTATGTTAGTCCTCATTTGGATTAATCTTCCAAGAGTCCTTAAACATTAAAATACAATTTCTAATACTATCACATTTTCAAATAAAACACACTGTTACATACAGACATAATACACTGACATATTGACCAGATAAATACTCTAACAGTCTAAAAAGACAGATTGATTCCTCCATCTACCATAGTCCAGCACAACTTTCCTATGTATTATATTTAAATGGTTTCAGAGTATTGTTTGAATTTATATAGTAAAAGGTTTCTGGTTTGCTCAGATACATTACTCCATTTCTTAATGCTCTAAATCTAAATGTTCTTTTGCCTATTTCTCTTTTTTTGTCTGGATAACACATAGATGGTGGACAATCTATTCCTAGTATTTACTGAATGTGTCTCTTACCAACTGAATACTGTTGTGAATAGAGTTTGGCCGTTTTAAATGGTGTATATTATGAAATAAAATAAGCTTTTAAAAAAAAAAATATATCTTGTTGATTGATGACCAACCAAGAGCATTGCACATGACCACAACAGAAGAACCATATCTCCACCTTAAAACAATCATTGCTGCTTTGTTCTGTTCAATCGGCAGCCTCCTAATTTCACTTGCTGATGCATGTCCCCAGACCACAGAACAGTAGTTCACCTGACTTCCAATTAATTTAGAGACCAATAGCCCAGATATTGGGGTGGCAGCGTAGCCTAGTTGTTAGAGTGTTGGACTAGTAACCGGAAAGTTGCAAATTCAAATCCCTGAGCTGACAAGGTACAAATCTGTTGTTCTGCCCCTGAACAAGGCAGTTAACCCACTGTTCCTAGGCTGTCATTGAAAATAAGAATTTGTTCTTAACTGACTTACCTAGTAAATAAAGGTAAAATATTTTTTACATTACAGGTTTCTTAACTTATATATGCTTTTCTCACATGATGTGTTTGGGACAATTTCATATTCTCACCACTAACATGGGAAATGAGCTGATTGAAAGAGAAAACATGGAAGATGTTACATAACAGGAAATAACACAAATGTGAGTCAGAGTGAATCGAGTTGTGAGAAGAACTGCCACCCAATACAATGTGTTGTTCAGGATGCGTTTTCTGACTGTGTGGATTTGTTCATTTTCCATGGGAACCTGGGAGTGTAACCTGGGAGACGGACCTGGGAGAGGGACCTGGGAGAAGAACCAGAGAGAGGGACCTGGGAGAGGGACCTGGGAGAGGAACCTGGGAGAGGGACCTGGGAGAGGAACCTGGGAGAGGAACCTGGGAGAGGAACCTGAGAGAGGGACCTGGGAGAGGGACCTGAGAGAGGAACCTGGGAGAGGGACCTGGGAGAGGAACCAGAGAGAGGGACCTGGGAGAGGAACCAGAGAGAGGAACCTGGGAGAGGGACCTGAGAGAGGGACCTGGGAGAGGGACCTGAGAGAGGGACCTGGGAGAGGGACCTGAGAGAGGGACCTGGGAGAGGGACCTGAGAGAGGGACCTGGGAGAGGGACCTGAGAGAGGGACCTGAGAGAGGGACCTGGGAGAGGGACCTGGGAGAGGGACCTGGGAGAGGGACCTGGGAGAAGAACCAGAGAGAGGGACCTGGGAGAGGAACCTGGGAGAGGAACCAGAGAGAGGGACCTGGGAGAGGGACCTGGGAGAGGGACCTGGGAGAGAAATTATGTGAATAAGTGGGAGGACAAAACATTTTGACAATGTAAACAAAATAAGACGCTTACCTTATTACATTTATGGTACTGTCACCCCAAGTTCAGTAGCTATATTGCCCGTTCTTTGAGGGAAGTTTTTGTAATACCCCAAAAAATGTAAGGTCGGAAAGTTGTCTTTCATGTTCCCGTCGGGGCTCGTGTTTAATCACCAAACAGCCCGTTTGACTTCCCTCGTTTCAAACACGTCTCATCTGACTGGTCGGCTCCAGAGATCTGTGGTACTTCACAGGTCAGAGATCACTCTGCATAAGATAAGTGGAGACCGCAGAGCCTAGGAGAAACAAAGGATGTTCAGTTTGAGCCAGAGACCTACAGTACAGTAGAGACACATTCCCCTGAGCCACACAAAGAACACTGGCTTGAATTGATGCGACAAGTTAATAGTGGTCAAGGCTTTACAAGTTGAATGTTCAAATTGTGTACTACAATGACTGGTTTAATCAATTCCACAGATACCAACTGATATGTAAGGTAAATCTATCATGAAACAAGTGAAATTTAACGACAGTGACACACCAATCGATGTCATCATTCCACGTCAGTGGAAGGTCGCTAACATACTGCAGATCCAGTGCCACTGTTGAGTTGGTCTGATGTAATAAATCATAACTATTTTTTATTATTGTTGCATTTTGTTCTATTCTGACTAATTTGATTGTGGGGGCTGTGTAGACATAGTCAGGGTGCATCTGGTGTGTGTCTGCCTCAGGGGGGGAAGGCCTGAGACCACCATAGACGAGTCACTGTGTCGCTCACTGGGGCTCTGTTGATTCAAACCAGAACGTTGGCCCTCCTTCTTGACATTTGGCCTCTACCAATCAGATGGCTAATGCACAACCCATCAGCAAATGGACTTATCTTTGTCAACTTAAACCTTGCAATATATGGGAGAGATTGAATGTTCTATGCACTAAAAACCGTGTGGATTCTGTTCAGCATTCTAATACACTTTCAGCTTTACATCCCATCGATTGATTCCACTTTGATAGGAAGAGTGGCGAGATAGTAAACATGTAACAAACCTTCACTTGTTATCCCCACAATGATGTTCCTTCTATCACTGCTATTGCAGTGTAATTCTAAACACTCATCGTCGTTCCTAAGAACTCAGAAGGTTGTTCTTCACAGCTTCCCTTAACAAACTCTCATTTGATTAGAGAAGTTTGGACAGTCTGGTGCTCAGTACTGAAAGAGAGCTGGTGGGGGACGAAGAGTAGGGCAGAGAGGACACCACCGGTTTGGTAATAAACATGTGGACACAACACAATGCAGTGTAATTAGATTTCTCTGGACTAGCCCCAGAACCCAGTACTGTGACAGAGGAGCTCTGCTGATTGCAATCAGTCAGAGTGCTAGACAAATTGGATTACTATTATACAAGAATCAAGTGTGGCTTTTCTGCTTTTCATTTATATTTTCATTTATATTTTCATTTATATTTTCATTTATTTCATCCAGGCATTGTTAACGGGTAGCTTAGATATAAATACAAAATCGCTCTATAAGGGAAGCTGGGTATTGTTGTTTTGACTTACCAAGTGTTTTTTGGAGAAAGATATTTGATTACTGTGAGAGAGAGCGAGCCATTTGCCGACCCCACCAGCTGAGTGCGATGTTGTTATCACTTGTATTCCAGTCAACAGAGCATTATTCAGAGAGCTCCCTAACAAAATACGTTTCCAAAGTGAATCAGTTTTTTTGTTCGTTGTACTTCCCTTGTTGAAATAGAGGTCAGTGGAAAGCAACGTACATTACTTACGTTTGGGAAATTGCAAACAATGACATGGGACAATAGTAAACTTGATATGAACCTTGATGTAACTTCATGTGATCTTGTTGAACGTTGTCTGAATTGATGATGCAAAAATGTACATTACCTGTACATCCAAGAGCATAAGACCGTAACATGAAGAGATACTCTGTTCATTATTGTCTCTTCACATAACAGACACATCGAAGAGCATAAGACCGTAACATGAAGAGATACTCTGTTCATTATTGTCTCTTCACATAACAGACACATCCAAGAGCATAAGACCGTAACATGAAGAGATACTCTGTTCATTATTGTCTCTTCACATAACAGTCCATCCCTACACCTAACATGCTTCTCCAGAAATGGATTGGACATAATACGGTTTGGACAAATGGCAGATGTGCCTGTTCATCTTTAGCCAAGAAGGACTGTAGAGAAAAAATGTATAAAATTGGTTGGTCGGGGAGAATTGAGGAAGAAAATGGGCCAGTAAGTTAGAAATGTCCAGGTCAATTTCTGATCCCAGTCTGTCCATGTGCCTCGCCTTTTCGCCTTTTGTTGACCTTAACTGTCAGATTCATTTTTCTCATTTGCACAATCTATGCCTTTCTTTCTTTCTTTCATAATAGAAGGAGATGTTTGTACAAGCAGATATTGACTAATTCTTAAGAAAGTACTATCCTAAATTATGGTTAAACTGTCATGTGTACCAGTTAATGGTCATTTATTAACGTCACATTGCAACAGTGGCTTGAGTAGCAGTGATGAAATACTGTGACTGTGTCCCAAACAGTACCCTATTGCCTACATAGTGCACTACATTTGACCAGAACCCTATGGGCCCTGGTTTAAAATAGTGCACTATTCTGGGAATAGGGTGCACAATACAATTATTGCCTAGACACCATGGTAACCACTGTTTTTTTATTTCACTAGGCAAGTCATTTAAGAACAAATTCTTATTTTCAATGACGGCCGAGGAACAGTGGGTTAACTGCCTTGTTCAGGAGCAGAACGGCAGATTTTTACCTTGTCAGCTCGGGGATTCAATCTTGCAACCTTTCGGTTACAAGTCCAACGCTCTAACCACTAGGATACCTGGCGCCCCCTGTTAGTAAAACGAATTGGTTGTAAAGCTATAATTGCCAATGTTTCAATTCTAACAGACATTATTTCTGATATTTTTTGAATCAGAGATTCCATCTTACTTTATACAAGGAAAAATAAAGAAATTCTGAATTCTGAAGTCACAAGCTCAGGGTCATCAGTTTTCTGAACCAATCCTTGTATGTGGACAGTATGGACTAATTTCAGTAAAGAGTAGGTCCAGTTTTTTTCATCTGAAAGACTGAAATTTTGGGCCTCTTTTTACTACCTCTTTTCCACTGTGTTGTACATTAGCGGTCTGTAGGTTGATCTATGCTGTGGGGTTTCCACCTCGACCCACAGCAGTGAACCTAACACTCATTACAGCACCAGCTGTGTGTGTGGTGTACAGTGCAGTACCCTGTGGGCTGTGAACTCACCTCCAGGTGTTAGCTATAGTGTTAACGCTAGCCGTCTGCTTTTCAGGCCCTGATCAGTGGGAGGGCTCTGACTGAGGCTCAGTGACAGAAGATCATCAACCTCAGCTGCTCGGGTCACAGTCTAGTCACTCTGCTACCATCTAGCAGACTGACACAGTAAAGGTGCATCAAAGGACCGAAAGACTGTTGAACAGCTTCTATCACCAGGACATCAGACTGTTGAACAGCTTATATTACCAGACCATCAGACTGTTGGACAGCTTATATTACCAGACCATCAGACTGTTGGACAGCTTCTATTACCATCAGACTGTTGAACAGCTTCTATTACCATCCGACTGTTGAACAGCTTCTATTACCATCAGACTGTTGAACAGCTTCTATTACCATCAGACTGTTGACCAGCTTCTATTACCATCAGACTGTTGAACAGCTTCTATTACCATCAGACTGTTGAACAGCTTCTATTACCATCAGACTGTTGAACAGCTTCTATCACCAGACCAGCATTTTATATTGTTTCTCATTCTGTGTATTCATATACTGGATTCTTGACATAGCTCACTCTAATACACAGTTGAAGTCGGAAGTTTACATACACCTTAGCCAAATACATTTAAACTCAGTTTCACAATTCCTGACATTTAATCCCAGAAAAATTCCCTGTCTTAGGTCAGTTAGGATCACCACTTTATTTTAAGAATGGGAAATGGCAGAATAATGGCAGAAAGAATGATTTATTTCAGCTTTTATTTCTTTCATCACATTCCCAGTGGGTCAGAAGTTTACATAGACTCAATTAGTATTTGGTAGCATTGTCTTTAAATTGTTTAACTTGGGTTAAACGTTTCAGGTAGCCTTCCACAAGCTTCCCACAATAAGTTGGGTGAATTTTGTCCCATTCCTCCTGACAGAGCTGGTGTAACTGAGTCAGGTTTGTAGGCCTCCTTGCTCGCACATGCTTTTTTAGTTCTGCCTACACATTTTCTATAGAATTGAGGTCAGGGCTTTGTGATGGCTATTCCAATACCTTGACTTTGTTGTCCTTAAGTCGTTTTTCCACATTTTTGAAGAATGCTTGGGGTCATTGTCCATTTGGAAGACCCATTTGCGACCAAGCTTTAACTTCCTGACTGATGTCTTGAGATGTTGCTTAAATATATCCACATAATTTTCCATCCTCATGAAGCCATCTATTTTGTGAAGTACACCAGTCCCTCCTGCAGCAAAGCACACCCGCAACATGATGCTGCCACCCCCATGCTTCACGGTTGGGATGGTGTTCTTTGGCTTGCAAGCCTCCCCACGATGGTCATTATGGACAAATAGTTCTATTTTTGTACGATTTTGTATGAAAAGTACGATCTTTATCCTCATGTGCAGTTGGATACCGTAGTCTGGCTTTTTTATGGCGGTTTTGGAGCAGTGGCTTCCTCCTTGCTGAGTGGCCTTTCAGGTTATGTAGATATAGGACTCATTTTACTGTGGATATAGATACTTTTGTACCTGTTTCCTCCAGCATCTTCACAAGGTCCTTTGCTGTTGTTCTGGGATTGATTTGCACTTTTCGCACCAAAGTACGTTCATCTCTAGGAGACAAAATGCGTCTCCTTCCTGAGCGGTATGATGGCTGCGAGGTCCCATGGTGTTTCTACTTGCGTACTATTGTTTGTACAGATGAACGTGGTACCTTCAGGATGAACCAGACTTGTGGAGGTCTGCAATTTCTTTCTGAGGTCTTGGCTGATTTCTTTGATTTTCCCATGATGTCAAGCAAAGAGGCACTGAGTTTGAAGGTAGACCTTGAAATACATCCACAGGTACACCTCCAATTGACTCAAATGATGTCAATTAGCCTATCAGAAGCTTCTAAAGCCATGACATAATTTTCTGGAATTTTCCAAGCTGTTTAAAGGCACAGTCAACTTAGTGTATGTAAACTTCTGACCCCCTGGAATTGTGATATGGTGAATTCTAAGTGAAATAATCTGTCTGTAAACAATTGTTGGGAAAATTACTTGTGTCATGCACAAAGTAGATGTCCTAACCGACTTGCCAAAACTATAGTTTGTTAATAAGAAATTTGTGGAGTGGTTGAAAAACGAGTTTTAATGACTCCAACCTAAGTGTATGTAAACTTCCGACTTCAACTGTATGTCTTCAGCACATTTTGTGTCTTCTCTATCTTTCCATGGGACTTCCTGCAGCCTGCACTTGGGTCATTTATCTGGTTTTAATCACGAGCAGATAAGCTGAGAAAGAGCAGGCCTTATCTCTGGGTTGCCACTAACGTTATCATGACTGAAAACATCAGGACTGCCACTGTAAAACGATCATGACTGAAACCATCAGGACTGCCACTGTAAAACTATCATGACTGAAACCATCAGGGCTGCCACTGTAAAACTATCATGACTGAAATCATCAGGACTGCCACTGTAAAACTATCATGACTGAAACCATCAGGGCTGCCACTGTAAAACTATCATGACTGAAACTATCAGGGCTGCCACTGTAAAACGATCATGACTGAAACCATCAGGACTGCCACTGTAAAACTATCATGACTGAAACCATCAGGGCTGCCACTGTAAAACTATCATGACTGAAACCATCAGGGCTGCCACTGTAAAACGATCATGACTGAAACCATCAGGGCTGCCACTGTAAAACTATCATGACTGAAAGCATCAGGGCTGCCACTGTAAAACTATCATGACTGAAAACATCAGGACTACCACTGTAAAACTATCATGACTGAAAACATCAGGACTACCACTGTAAAACTATCATGACTGAAAACATCAGGACTACCACTGTAAAACTATCATGACTGAAAACATAGTACAGCACAGCTCCCCTGTATTGATTAGAGCTGTGTAAACAGGAAGGTTATCAGGCACTGGTGTGGGGGAGTTTCTGGGGTAGGAGAGAGGATATAGTGGGTTTCTGGGGTAGGGGAGCTGATATAGTGGGTTAATTTCTGGGGTAGGAGAGAGGATATAGAGTGTTAATTTCTGGGGTAGGGGAGCTGATATAGTGGGTTAGTTTCAGGTGTAGGAGAGAGGATATAGAGTGTTAATTTCTGGGGTAGGGGAGCTGATATAGTGGGTTAGTTTCAGGTGTAGGAGAGAGGATATAGAGTGTTAATTTCTGGGGTAGGGGAGCTGATATAGTGGGTTAGTTTCAGGTGTAGGAGAGAGGATATAGAGTGTTAATTTCTGGGGTAGGGGAGCTGATATAGTGGGTTAGTTTCAGGTGTAGGAGAGAGGATATAGAGTGTTAATTTCTGGGGTAGGGGAGCTGATGTTGCAACCATTAGGTATCCTTCTCAAAACATTGTACAAATAGTCAATTTAAGCAATAAGGCCCGGGAGGGGTCGTATATGGCCAATATACCACGGCTAAGGGCTGTTCTTAAGCACGACGCAAAGCGGAGTGCCTGGACACAGCCCTTAGCCGTGGTATATTGGCCATATATCACAAACCCCTGAAGTACCTTGTTACTATTATAAACTGTTTACCAACGGAATTAGAGCAGTAAAAATATGTGTTTTGTCTTACCCATGGTATACGATCTGTTATAAACTGGGTAGTTAGGATACTGGATACTGATTGGCTAAAACAGCATTTAGCCGTGTGTATGTGAGACCGTATACCATAACGTTTAGTCTTTTGACCTTTATATCATTGTGCCTTTTCACCTCGATAAAATGGCTACATCAACAATAGTTTGACATGTCGATGTACAAAATAAGCATTTAGATTAACTTGAGAGAAACCGAAACAAAAAGAACATTGTGAAACAAACAAAGTGGGCACTTACCTGCTTCACTAACTGGTGGGCAGAAAAGGATTACATTGTGAGTTTGGGAATACAACCTAAACGGAGCTGACGTCATTCTACGAAACTTGTATGGTTCAGTGAGAAACATGAATGCCAAAGAATATAGGATATGCAGCTACGCTGGACTCAGAGTTGGTTTGAACCAACATATCAACGACCCACCTCTCAGTTTGGCATGGAGTATACAGAAGGACACCGAATTCACAACAATGTGTCTGTCGGCGTAATTAAAAAGTTGAGGGAAGAGGGGCGCGATGAAGCTGCCCACCAGTGAACGGCTGCATGGTATGTAACTGCTAGCTAGCTAAGTCATTCTAATGTTCCCATACAATATAACCGGTAGCCTAACTATTAGCTAATGTTATTTTGTCTTATGTTTCAGGTACACAAGAGCCAATGGCAGTGAACACCCTCGCAACAATGCTTCCAAAGATCTGCCAAATAACTGGCCCATCGCAGATTTACACAAACCACTGTCTCCGAACCACCATGATCCAGAAACTGAACACAAACCACTGTCTCCGAACCACCATGATCCAGAAACTGAACACAAACCACTGTCTCCGAACCACCATGATCCAGAAACTGAACAAAAACCACTGTCTCCGAACCACCATGATCCAGAAACTGAACACAAACCACTGTCTCCGAACCACCATGATCCAGAAACTGAACACAAACCACTGTCTCCGAACCACCATGATCCAGAAACTGAACACAAACCACTGTCTCCGAACCACCATGATCCAGAAACTGAACACAAACCACTGTCTCCGAACCACCATGATCCAGAAACTGTCGGATGACAGAGGCATGAGAAATACAGATACAATAAATACTGTCAATCAGAGGACAAAGAATCGAAACCTCTCTTCAGAGTTACTGAAGGCCAAATCTGGAAGCGGTGGAGCACTATTCTGACAACACAGCAGCAGCTCCCCCAGTTTCCAGCAGTGTGGAGCCAACAAACAACAACATGGGCAAGCCAACAACAAACAATAACATAGAACAATTTTTCCACTTGTGCACAACAAATGTCAACATTCAGATCAACATGAATAAATAATTGGCATGTGTTAGTCCAGAAGTGGTTCCTTATGCTCGGTTTTTGCATACATGTATGGTAAGCTTGCTAGCTAGCCTGTGATTGTTGCATAGCAACCAGTCTAGCAATGAGACTTTTTTCGTTTTTCTGGTGGAATGTATTTATTCAAAATGTATTTATTAAAGCAATATTTTCAATTTGTATTTTGTTTCTTTACTGTGTTGGCAACCAGTTTATTAAAGCAATAAGGCATATACCACACCCCCTCGTGCCTTATTGCTTAGATATACCACAACTGTCAGCCAATCAGCGTTCAGGGCTCGAACCACATAGTTTATAATTCTAGTTTGAAACCTGAAAAAAGCTGAATATGGCTCATGTAGAATGTTTTCAGGATTTTTGCATACTACTTGAAGTGATTGGTTTGTTTCGTTCTCTCTGCCTATTCTGTCAGGAGGAATGGTTTTCTCCTGAGTTAATTTAGAGGGAAATACTGTGATACTGTTTTTTTCATCTTGGTTTACATATTGTTCCCCTCTAGCCAAAAACTATTAATGAGGTAAACAGGTAATTCCCAGCACGGGACGTCTGTGCGCGCGCACACACACACACACACACACACACACACACACACACACACACACACACACACAGACTGGGAGCAAAAATCAGCCCTGGCATTTCAATTGTTTTACTTTAAGTCCCAGTAATTAGCCAGATAATGATAATTTTAAAGGAAAAAACGAACAAGCTGAACAGGTCCACTAGGAAAAAATGGACTAGCCCATCTGGCATTTGCCGGAAATACCAGATGGCCAGTCCACCTCTGCACACACATACACACACACACACACGCACACAAACAGGTAAAGTATATGATTTTCGCTTGTGAGTTGTGAAAAATCACTATTGAAAAGAGGCTTTACAGGATTTCTATAGTGCTAAATATTCAGCTGTTAAAGCTGCAATATGTAATTTTTGGGGGCGACCCAACCAAATTCACATAGAAATGTGAACAATAAATGTGTCATAGACATGGATCTACAGGGAGAGAGGGGCTACCTGCAGGGTTCATCCGTGGCCTGGGCCCTGATCAGTGGGTGCAGCCAGCTGGGAGCAGCTAACATACCCTAATCCTCAGAGAGCAGCTAACATACCCTAATCCTCAGAGAGCAGCTAACATACCCTAATCCTCAGAGAGCAGCTAACATACCCTAATCCTCAGAGAGCAGCTAACATACCCTAATCCTCAGAGAGCAGCTAACATACCCTAATCCTCAGAGAGCAGCTAACATACCCTAATCCTCAGAGAGCAGCTAACATACCCTAATCCTCAGAGAGCAGCTAACATACCCTAATCCTCAGAGAGCAGCTAACATACCCTAATCCTCAGAGAGCAGCTAACATACCCTAAACCTCAGAGAGCAGCTAACATACCCTAATCCTCAGAGAGCAGCTAACATACCCTAAACCTCAGAGAGCAGCTAACATACCCTAAACCTCAGAGAGCAGCTAACGTACCCTAATCCTCAGAGAGCAGCTAACGTACCCTAATCCTCAGAGAGCAGCTAACATACCCTAATCCTCAGAGAGCAGCTAACATACCCTAATCCTCAGAGAGCAGCTAACATACCCTAAACCTCAGAGAGCAGCTAACATACCCTAATCCTCAGAGAGCAGCTAACGTACCCTAATCCTCAGAGAGCAGCTAACGTACCCTAATCCTCAGAGAGCAGCTAACGTACCCTAATCCTCAGAGAGCAGCTAACGTACCCTAATCCTCAGAGAGCAGCTAACGTACCCTAATCCTCAGAGAGCAGCTAACGTACCCTAATCCTCAGAGAGCAGCTAACATACCCTAATCCTCAGAGAGCAGCTAACATACCCTAAACCTCAGAGAGCAGCTAACATACCCTAATCCTCAGAGAGCAGCTAACGTACCCTAATCCTCAGAGAGCAGCTAACATACCCTAATCCTCTGAGAGCAGCTAACATACCCTAATCCTCTCAGAGCAGCTAACATACCCTAATCCTCAGAGAGCAGCTAACGTACCCTAATCCTCAGAGAGCAGCTAACGTACCCTAATCCTCAGAGAGCAGCTAACATACCCTAATCCTCAGAGAGCAGCTAACGTACCCTAATCCTCAGAGAGCAGCTAACATACCCTAATCCTCAGAGAGCAGCTAACGTACCCTAATCCTCAGAGAGCAGCTAACATACCCTAATCCTCAGAGAGCAGCTAACATACCCTAATCCTCAGAGAGCAGCTAACATACCCTAATCCTCAGAGAGCAGCTAACATACCCTAATCCTCAGAGAGCAGCTAACATACCCTAATCCTCAGAGAGCAGCTAACGTACCCTAATCCTCAGAGAGCAGCTAACATACCCTAATCCTCAGAGAGCAGCTAACATACCCTGATCCTCAGAGAGCAGCTAACATACTCTAATCCTCAGAGAGCAGCTAACATACCCTAATCCTCAGAGAGCAGCTAACATACCCTAATCATCAGAGAGCAACTAACATACCCTAATCCTCAGAGAGCAGCTAACATACCCTAATCATCAGAGAGCAGCTAACATACCCTAATCATCAGAGAGGAGCTAACATACCCTGATCCTCAGAGAGCAGCTAACATACCCTAATCCTCTGAGAGCAGCTAACATACCCTAATCCTCAGAGAGCAGCTATCATACCCTAATCATCAGAGAGCAGCTAACATACCCTAATCCTCAGAGAGCAGCTAACATACCCTAATCCTCAGAGAGCAGCTAACATACCCTAATCCTCAGAGAGCAGCTAACATACCCTAATCCTCAGAGAGCAGCTAACATACCCTAATCCTCTCAGAGCAGCTATTAAAGCTGTTAAAGATGCAATATGTAATTTTTGGGGGCGACCCGACCAAATTCACATAGAAATGTGAGCAATAAATCTGTCATTCTCATTGAAAGAAAGTAAAAGAACTGGTAGATCTGTCTATGTGCGCTATTTCTTGGCTTCCCGTGTTTGCATCTTTAACTCTTGGTTTGTACGCCAGGTTCAAACAGCTGGGTATCTCTTTGGGTTATTGAAAATATATTTCACAGCGCTTTAGATGGTACAATGATTCTCTACATTATACATTGGTTGTTTTGTCACATAAAATGAAATTAGGCAAACTATTAGAATTTTAGCAACCAGGAAAAGACGGAGCGGTTTCTGCATATTGCAACTTTAACAGGAGAGTTTTTCATTAAATATGATATTCCCACTAGAGTTCACTGTTCTGTGACATGTTGGCTCCCTTGGGAATTCCTGCCTTTTCCCACTCTCTCTTTCTCTTGCCTCTTTCTCCCCGCTCTCTCTCTCTCTCCCCTCTCCCTCTCTCTCTCTCTCTCTCTGACACACACAAAAACACCCACACACCATTTATCCTTTGGCGTAAATCTGTTGTAATGTGTACATCTGTTTTCTGTGTCTGGTGTGATGGCTTAGATTATTCCCAAACAGGAGGCAACTTGCCTGTTTTATGAGTTTGTGTTGCAGTGAAATGGGTGTGAGTTGGGCCATATGTGGCCTCAGCCAATGCTGGGCCATGTAGAATGTATTCCTCTTTCTATGGGTTACAGCGCCAGCATGATCATAGACCCTGAACCACTGACTGGTAGGAAATATATGGAGTTTAACCATGGTGATTTAAGTGGTGGCTGTAACTCCCCCTGGTCCCCGAGCTGCTCTGAGACATCAATCTGACACACTGTTCAACTCTGGCTCAATTGGCATACATATGATGGGGGTGCACCATTAGAAACACATTCCCATTCCCATCAAAGCTGTCTGGCTGTGATCGAATCTACAGTAATAGACAGTTTGTTGTGAGGAGACAGAAAAATAGAGAATCGCTTGCCTGACTCAAACATGCAGCACTCTGCTCTGGTAAAAAAGGCAACACATTGTTGTAGATAAATCATATGATCTGCTTTGGGGTTTCTATTGAATGCTCAGAATACATTTGTATAATTTGCATCTTTTATATCTGGCAATCTGGCAATGATCGTTGCCAGCAATGATTGTTGATACAATTGTTATCTGCATGTATGTAGCACAGCAGAAAGAAATACTATCACATGCCATTTGCTTGTACAGGCGCTGTAATAACAGGTATTTAGACAAAGAGTTGTTGTCATGTGGTGTTGCTACCATGCTGTGTCGTCATGTGCTGCTCCCATGCTATGCTATGTTATGTCTTAGGTCTCTCTTTATGTAGTGTTGGTAGACTCTCTTGTCGTGATGTGTGTTTTGTCCCATATATTTTTTTTAAATCCCAGCCCCTGTCCCCGCAGTAGGCCTTTTGCTTTTTGGTAGACCATCATTGTAAATAACAATTTGTTCTGAACCGACTTGCCTAGTTAAATAAAGGTTAAATAAATACATAATAAGAGTATTCTTTAGGGTTGGTCTCCATATCTGACAGACATGGATCTACAGAGAGGGAGGGGCTACGTGCAGGGTTCACCCGTGGCCTAGGGCCTGATCTGAGGGTGCAGCCAGCTGGGAGCAGCTAACATACCCTAATCCCCAGAGAGCAGCTAACATACCCTAATCCCCAGAGAGCAGCTAACATACCCTAATCCCCAGAGAGCAGCTAACATACCCTAATCCTCAGAAAGCAGCTAACATACCCTAATCCCCAGAGAGCAGCTAACATACCCTAATCCCCAGAGAGCAGCTAACATACCCTAATCCCCAGAGAGCAGCTAACATACCCTAATCCTCAGAGAGCAGCTAACATACCCTAAACCTCAGAGAGCAGCTAACATACCCTAATCCTCAGAGAGCAGCTAACATACCCTAATCCTCTGAGAGCAGCTAACATACCCTAATCCCCAGAGAGCAGCTAACATACCCTAATCCCCAGAGAGCAGCTAACATACCCTAATCCTCAGAGAGCAGCTAACATACCCTAATCCTCTGAGAGCAGCTAACATACCCTGATCCTCAGAGAGCAGCTAACATACCCTAATCCTCAGAGAGCAGCTAACATACCCTAATCCTCAGAGAGCAGCTAACATACCCTGATCCTCAGAGAGCAGCTAACATACCCTAATCCTCAGAGAGCAGCTAACATACCCTAATCCCCAGAGAGCAGCTAACATACCCTAAACCTCAGAGAGCAGCTAACATACCCTAATCCTCAGAGAGCAGCTAACATACCCTAATCCTCAGAGAGCAGCTAACATACCCTAATCCTCAGAGAGCAGCTAACATACCCTAATCCTCAGAGAGCAGCTAACATACCCTAATCCCCAGAGAGCAGCTAACATACCCTAATCCTCAGAGAGCAGCTAACATACCCTAATCCTCAGAGAGCAGCTAACATACCCTAATCCTCAGAGAGCAGCTAACATACCCTAATCCTCAGAGAGCAGCTAACATACCCTAATCCTCAGAGAGCAGCTAACATACCCTAATCCTCAGAGAGCAGCTAACATACCCTAATCCTCAGAGAGCAGCTAACGTACCCTAATCCTCAGAGAGCAGCTAACATACCCTAATCCTCAGAGAGCAGCTAACATACCCTAATCCTCAGAGAGCAGCTAACATACCCTAATCCCCAGAGAGCAGCTAACATACCCTAATCCCCAGAGAGCAGCTAACATACCCTAATCCTCAGAAAGCAGCTAACATACCCTAATCCTCAAAGAGCAGCTAACATACCCTGATCCTCAGAGAGCAGCTAACATACCCTAATCCTCAGAGAGCAGCTAACATACCCTAATCCTCAGAGAGCAGCTAACATACCCTGATCCTCAGAGAGCAGCTAACATACCCTGATCCTCAGAGAGCAGCTAACATACCCTGATCCTCTGAGAGCAGCTAACATACCCTCATCCTCAGAGAGCAGCTAACATACCCTAATCCTCAGAGAGCAGCTAACATACCCTAATCCTCAGAGAGCAGCTAACATACCCTGATGCTCAGAGAGAAGCTAACATACCCTAATCCTCAGAGAGCAGCTAACATACCCTAATCCTCAGAGAGCAGCTAACATACCCTAATCCCCAGAGAGCAGCTAACATACCCTAATCCTCAGAGAGCAGCTAACATACCCTAATCCTCAGAGAGCAGCTAACATACCCTAATCCTCAGAGAGCAGCTAACATACCCTAAACCTCTGTTTGTCAAGTACCACAACAAGCCATGTTTAAGCTACTTTACATGATTAGGAATACTGACATGATTAGGAATACCTCCCAAATATAAAACATACAATTCAAGTCTCCATAATATAATATGGGTACAATTATTCAAATTTGGGAATGCTAGATCACTCATTATGTCACCATGTAAATCATGCGGAATAGGCTATGCTGAAACATGGGTGGTCTAAAACTCACGTGTCTCCATTTTGTGTTTACACAATGTGTTTACACCTATTCAACAACATTGTGGCACATCTATTGTTCTGCACTTTGTCTATAGTTCAAATAAACCAAAGCTGTGATGTTATGCTGCTAGAATGTTCATGCCGACACCAAACCCTTGGTATATTGATATACCATGGTGAATGTGATTATGCCTGAATTCAGAAAACAAGTGTTCATAATGTTTCATAAAACAAAGGAAAAAGCTGCCCAAAACATAATTTTAGGGATAAATTGACAGCAGGATGATGTGTTGTTTTCTCTGCTGTAGAATACATTGTTGGAAAGGATAATTCGATTTTTTGGTCACAGTTTGAGTCCCTGCCTGTGTCCCAAATGGCACCCCATTCTCTATATAGTGCACTACTATTGACCAGAGCCCTGGAGCCCTGGTCAAAAGTAGTGCATTTAACAGGAAATAAAGCCATTTAGGACACAGCCTGTGAAACTCTATGTTGTAACGCCACAGCAATTACCAATAGGCCTCCCCTCAGTGGTCCCTTCCAGAGAGAGAATGACAAAATGACTAAAAGCCACATAATGCTGCTGCAATTACACCTGCTGAGGTGGACAGAAAATCATTCAACACTGTCTATTCATGTGACCTACTTTAAACTGAATAGAAGGTCCAATCAAACTATCCATACATCACGTTGTGTAAAAAATACAAAGATTCCCAAAGCAATGAAAACTCCCCAAGGCCAGCTTTACCCCCCTTTAAGATCCTTCCTCTTACTTCAGAGGGACATTTCCCTCCTCCTTGGCCAGTAGTTTGACTGCAATTCCATTTCCACTGCTCCTTGTTGTTTTGCACCTTTCTGTACTATGAAAGCACAGTGTTGCTGCTTGGATAGGTGAGGTCATGTTTTCGGTATACACTGTAAACATTGATCCCCTGGGTTTCATTTACACTGTCACTGCACTTAAGAGCAGACATGTGATCCCACTCTGAAGTAGAAGGGTAGGAATAATTGTGTCCTAGGGGCAGAGCGGAGGGAGGAAGGGGGAGAAGAGGATGAGAGGAGGGGAAGGGGTGTGTCATGCTCTTAGGGGCTTCTCCTCAACAGACAGGACCTCAGGGTCCTTAAAATAGAATTCCCCCAACACAATGTATTAGACCCCCAAATTACATGCATAGTATTAGAGGAGGAAACATTCCCTTTTCTGGAAGCATCTGTTCCAACATTTAGTGTATTACTTTATTTGGTTCAACTCAAGTGAATGCCCAAATTATTCAAAGTGTTTCATTTTTGATTAAAAGTGTTATTTTTTTGTTTCAAAGTAAAAAAATAAGTATATATCATGGGTGGGCACTCAAATGCATAACTCTACATATGTGGATACTATCTTAAAATGGAGGTATTACCCAAAATAGCTAATTTTACCAACTCAATATAAACCATCTAGTGTGTTTACTATTAATTTTAATTTTACTTTCACTAGACTGTCACTAGACTGTCACTGGACTGTCACTGGACTGTCACTAGACTGTCACTAGACTGTCCATTGCTGTCTGAAGGCTCTGAAGGCTCTGAAGGCTCTGAAGGCTCTGCATTCTCTGCAGGCTCTGAAGGCTCTGAAGGCTCTGAAGGCTCGGAAGGCTCTGAAGGCTCGGAAGGCTCTGAAGGGTCTGCAGGCTCTGAAGGCTCTGCAGGCTCTGCAGGCTCGGAAGGCTCTGAAGGCTCGGAAGGCTCTGAAGGCTCGGAAGGCTCTGAAGGCTCTGAAGGCTCTGCAGGCTCTGAAGGCTCTGCAGGCTCTGCAGGCTCTGCAGGCTCTGAAGGCTCTGCAGGCTCTGCAGGCTCGGAAGGCTCGGAAGGCTCGGAAGGCTCTGAAGGCTCTGCAGGCTCTGCAGGCTCGGAAGGCTCTGCAGGCTCTGCAGGCTCTGAAGGCTCTGAAGGCTCTGAAGGCTCGGAAGGCTCGGAAGGCTCTGAAGGCTCTGCAGGCTCTGAAGGCTCTGCAGGCTCTGCAGGCTCTGAAGGCTCTGAAGGCTCTGAAGGCTCTGAAGGCTCGGAAGGCTCGGAAGGCTCTGAAGGCTCTGAAGGCTCTGCAGGCTCTGATAATCATAACTGAATGTTTTATGGGCTGTAGTTTTCAGGGTCTTTCCTGTACAATCTCTGAGACCTTCAACTGGTGATGAGAATATACATTAGATCTTAATTGAGGAATTTGTAAGAGTGTGTGTGTGTGTGTGTGTGTGTGTGTGTGTGTGTGTGTGTGTGTGTGTGTGTGTGTGTGTGTGTGTGTGTGTGTGTCGGTGTGTGTCGGTGTGTGTGTGCATGTGTGCATGTGTGCATTTGTGTGTGTGTGTTTGTGTGTGTGTGTGTGTGTGTGTGTGTGTGTGTGTGTGTGTGTGCATGTGTGCATGTGTGTTTGTGTGTGTGTGTTTGTGTGTGTGTGCATGTGTGCATGTGTGTTTGTGTGTGTGTGTTTGTGTGTGTGTGCATGTGTGCATGTGTGCATTTGTGTGTGCATGTGTGTGTTTATGTTGCATAAGCAAAAGAAGCCATTTCAAGCAGTGATTATCTTTTTTTTTAAAGCAGGTTGATAAAATGGGTTCAGATTTATGAACATCTCTATTCTGTGTTACAAATAAATGACCAAAAATGATCCTTCTCAGCATGGATCTTGATAATTCCATCACTATGTAATGGACACCACTTAAGGGGTCAAGGCCAGGGTCAAGGGATGCCCCAAGTTTTATTCTTGGGACCTCCCTCCTCATCCCAACTGCTTTGTACCAAAAAGTGCCTACTGCATCCATTATATACCATCTCAAAAACAGACTCTATTCTATACCATCTCAGAAACAGACTCCATTATATACCATCTCAGAAACAGACTCCATTATATACCATCTCAGAAACAGACTCTATTCTATACCATCTCAGAAACAGACTCCATTATATACCATCTCAGAAACAGACTCTATTCTATACCATCTCAGAAACAGACTCCATTATATACCATCTCAGAAACAGACTCCATTCTATACCATCTCAGAAACAGACTCCATTATATACCATCTCAGAAACAGACTCCATTATATACCATCTCAGAAACAGACTCTATTCTATACCATCTCAGAAACAGACTCCATTATATACCATCTCAGAAACAGACTCCATTATATACCATCTCAGAAACAGACTCTATTCTATACCATCTCAGAAACAGACTCTATTCTATACCATCTCAGAAACAGACTCCATTGCTCCACTGTCTCTTTTGTTTTCAGAAAACTAAGCCAACACCCCACTTCCATTGGTAAGCTATACATTCAATAACATTTTGACAGTAAAATAATAACTGCAAGCTGTATCACAGCAAGCATACATACACAATATGCAGTTGACGGTTGATTGGTTGGATGACCCTCTCGCATATTTCATCCATAATGTAGGCTATTCCATTTCGTTGGGATGTAATTTTTTTTTTGGGGGGGGACACATCTGTCGACTAAAAACCCTTAGAACACATCACCTACTGTGCAGTACGTGAGTGTGACAGGGATGGAGATATTATAACCCAGTGATATGATATTCAGACTGGGAGGAAGCATTCAGACCCTGGTTAACAGGGAGCAGAGGACCATCTGAGGACCATCAGAGGACCATCAGAGGACCATCTGAGGACCATCAGAGGACCATCTGAGGACCATCTGGGCCAATGGAAACATCTCCGCTCCTCAGGACCCAGATCACGTTCAGTTGCTCTTATCTACATTACTTTATTACTGTGTGATGGACAGGGACAAGACTGGTGGAAACAGACAGACTGATGGACAGGGACAGACTGGTGGACAGGGCATTTTAAACACATTGGCCCATTTTTTCCTCAAGGCCCCCATTATTTGCCAAATAATGCAAACATAATTTTTTTTTTTCAACAAGTCTACTTGGATAAAAATGGACCAGCACATCTGGTTTTTGCCAAAAACACCCCACGGCCATCTGATGATGGGCCTTCAACTACAGGGAGAGGAGAGGATGGACAGGAGGGGAACGAGCTCACATGACATTACATTGGAACACTCATTTCATTTCCCACACTCTCCTGTAAGTGTATTCTTAGTTGCCTCTACATAACAGGCAGCAGCCCATCACGCCCAACATGACTGATGCGACTGGCGGGAACTCCGACTGACTGATTACCCCCGCTACTTCTGGTGCATCAATCTCTCAAGTGATGAATGTCACGCTGTCTGCACCCGCTTTACAATCCATATCTGATGTCAAAATATCATGTGCTGTTTACGGCAGCAGAATCGTGGTCTATGTGCTATCAGATTAACTTCATTTTAACTTCATGTAAGGGGTTCCACAGTTTACACCTTTACCCCAAAACACTTTTATTTAATGCTGGGCTGTCCCTGGAAATGTTTAATACCAACCCTGAATTCATATAAACCTATCGACAGCATTTGGAGTGTTTTCTGTGTCTGCATTGGTCAAGTAGTTTATGCATGAAAACTGTATCTCAACGGATGCATCTATCCTGCGTTATGACACTGAGGATCACTCTCGTGTGTGTGTGTGTGGGGGGGGGGGGGGGGGCTGTGTGATCCATGGGGGGGAGGGCTGGGCTGTGGGCCTGTGGGATCCATGTTGTGATATGGCATGCTGTGACAGAACTTGTGGCACTGCTGGGCAGGCTGTGTCACTCTTTCCCTCTGGATAGAGTTGCTCTCCTGGAGGACCGAGGGAGGCTGTCCCTTTCCCTGGCATGGAGGAATGTGACACTGTGGAACAGGGACATGGACGAACTGAGCTAGCCACCCCGCTGACAGCTAGCTGACTGCTGTCCCACAGGACACAGACCTTTCTCACACTCCTATAATGATTTGGCTATAATGAAGTGGCCTAGAATGGGCCAGAACTAGAATTCTGTGCAGCCTGCCCTACAGTAACCCAATCAAGGGACTGCTATGGTACAGCCTGCCCTACAGTAACCCAATCAAGGGACTGCTATGGTACAGCCTGCCCTACAGTAACCCAATCAAGGGACTGCTATGGTACAGCCTGCCCTACAGTAACCCAATCAAGGGACTGGATCATTTAGCTGAACAGAAGACAATTTACAACGGAAACACAATGGCAAAACTTTCTTATAACCGTGTGAGACTGCCATTCCCTAACAACCTATGAAATGGCTTACTTGAAATGCTACTGCCACTGTTCCAATGATTAAAAATTAACTTGTGGAAATGGACGCTGTGTACGTAGCTCAGCTGGCATCAACAGATAGGATAGGCGTGTTTTAAATTTAATTTGCTGGAGGAGGCAGAAAATCAGAGGAATTAATTATATTGACACAGGGGAGGAGTGGTGAGGGAGATGGAGGGGAGGGAGTGATCACATTGCCCAGGTCTCTTCCTGCTCCGTACAGAGGAAAGTAAACACATATCAAAGAGCAGGCTTTTCACTTGATTAATTTATGATGGGATGTTGGGCTACCCTTGGCACTTGCCTCCACCACTACTACATCCTTCCTCACTCTACTCTTCCTGGTCAGGAATGTTTTTTTTTGTCAGTTTCGCAGACCATCGCTTAGTAATCTGAGATGATTACTCCCTGTGCATTAGTGTGGGCTTGTCGCTATTGTCATCGGAAAATGGCGACCCCCCCTCCACAAAAAAAGGGCAACTGATTTCCATTTGAGTGGAGTCGTCACATCAGACGTAGACTAGACAAGGTCAGGTCTGAAACATTCACATGGAACCTTTTATCTGGGAGCAGCCTCTGTGTTTTTCCCCAGCGTGGGTGGTGGGACCAGAGCATTCATGTCTGGGGGGCAAAAATATTTCCAGCAAAAATGCTCAAATAGTGTAATGTATACAATAAGAGTGTCTATCTGAAAGGAATGTGGACTAAATCCATAAACCTGTTGAGCTGCTGACTTCCTCAGCTGGCAGCACCAGGTTGTCTTGGTAACCTGAATCCATCTGCCAAATGTGACTGCCACGGACACTTACAGTGAGTGTTAAGCCTGTAATTGAACTGGTTAAGTCACTATGGGCTCTGATTGAATTAAAAAAGGCTGTACCCTACAGTCCAGAAAAGATTAATCAATGCAAAGCTGACTAAAAAGCCAACGAAGCAGGTTGAAACCTATCAAATACAATGATGTGTACGGAGGCACTCTAATGCACTCCATAAACAGAGCTGGTTTCTGTGTCTCAGGGGAGGGGGGGCTGTGAGGCATGACAGAAAATGCTCTTATCGCGTCCCTCCACTTAGAAAAACAAAAATAAAGTGGGAGAATCGTAGCACTGGTTCCAGGATATATACATGTAGATGAGCGAACGCACGCACGCTCTCTCTCTCTCTCTCTCTCTCTCTCTCTCTCTCTCTCTCTCGACAGGGGGAGCGCGACGCACCAGCTGCACTCTGTCACTGAAACAGACATTTCACATGCTTCCACACACACAAAAAAACATTAACTGGTTGCTCATTTTTTATGTAATGCCAGAAAAAGAGGAATCAAAGCCCACTCTTATCCAAAACCTCTCCAATCTGTTTCCTCTTACGACATGGTTTGCTTTAGCATTCTGGAGGGAATAGTTAGCTAGGGGAAGGCACAAGTCAAGATTGATATCATTAATACTAAGGAGGACAGAGAGAGAAAGTGTCACGCCCTGATCTGTTTCACCTGTCCTTGTGCTTGTCTCCACCCCCCTCCAGGTGTCGCTCATCTTCCTCACTTATCCCCTGGGTATTTATACCTGTGTTTTCTGTCTGTCTGTGCCAGTTCGTCTTGTTTGGTCAAGTCAAACAGAGTTTTGTCTTAGCGCCTGCTTTTTCCCCAGTCTCTCTTTTTCCTTGTCCTCCTGGTTTTGACCCTTGCCTGTTCGGACCCTGAGCCTGCCTGCCATCCTGTGCCTTTGCCTCTACTCTGGATTACAGACCTCTGCTTGACCTGACCCTGAGCCTGCCTGCCATCCTGTGCCTTTGCCCCACTACTCTGGATTATCGACCTCTGCTTGACCTGACCCTGAGCCTGCCTGCCATCCTGTGCCTTTGCCTCTACTCTGGATTATCGACCTCTGCTTGACCTGACCCTGAGCCTGCCTGCCATCCTGTGCCTTTGCCTCTACTCTGGATTACAGACCTCTGCTTGACCTGACCCTGAGCCTGCCTGCCGTCCTGTACCTTTGTCCCACTACTCTGGATTACCGACCCCTGCCTGCCTTGACCTGTCATTTGCCTGCCCCGGTGGTTACAATAAACATTGTTACTTCAACACAGTCTGCACTTGGGTCTTACCTGAAACCTGAGAGAGAGAGACTGTGGCAGCTTGTTGTTTATCATTAATTCCAAAACGTTATGGCTTCCAAAGAGTGAAAATGTCCTAGATTATCTTCTTCTCACTGAGGAGTTCCTTTTAATAGTTTATTTACCTTTTATGTTTATGTCATGATACACTATATATACAAAAGTATGTGGACACCTCGTTCAATTAAGTGGATTTGTCTATTACAGCCACACCCGTTTGCTGACAGATGTATAAAATCAAGCACACAACCATGCAATCTCCGTAGACAAACCTTGGCAGTAGAATGGCCATTACTGAAGAGCTCAGTGACTTTCAATGTGGTACCGTCACAGGATGCCACCTTTCCAACAAGTCAGTTAATAAAATGTCTGCCCTGCTAAAGCTGCCTAGGTCAACTGTAAGTGCTGTTATTGTGGAGTGGAAACGTCTAGGAGCAACAACGGCTCAGCCAAGAAGTGGTAGGCCACACAAGCTCAAAGAACAGGACCGCTGAAGCGCATCGGGGCGTGAAAATCGTCTGTCCTCGGTTTCAACACTCATTACCGAGTTCCAAACTGCCAATAGAAGCAACTTCAGCACAAGAACTGTTTGTCTGGAGCTTCATGAAAAGGCTTTCCATTGCCGAGCAGCCACACAGAAGCCTACTGTAAGTTCACCATGCGCAATGCCAAGTGTTGGCTGGAGTGGTGTAAAGCTCGCTGCGATTGGACTCTGGAGCAGGAGAAACGATTCTCTGGAGTGATGAATCACGCTTCACCATCTGGCAGTCCGACAGACGAATCTGTGTTTGGCTGATGCCAGGAGAACGCTACCTGCCCGAATGCATAGCGCCAACTGCAAAGTTTGGTGGAGGAAGAATAATGGTCTGGGGCTCTTTTGTATGGTCCGGGCTAGGCCCCTTAGTTCCACTGAAGGGAAATCTTAATGCTAAATCAAATCAAATTTAATTTGGTCACATACACGTGTTTAGAAGATGTTATTGCGGGTGTAGCGAAATGCTTGTGCTTCTAGCTCTGACAGTGCAGTGATATCTAACAACATATACCCCAAAACACTCAAATCTAAGTAAGGAATAGAATTAAGAATATATACATATATGGACGAGCGATGTCAGAGCGGCACGGACTAAGATACAGTGGAATAATATAGAATACAGTATGAGTACATATGAGATGAGTAATGCAAGATATGTAAACACTATCAAAGTGACTAGCGTTACTTTATTTAAAGTGGCCAGTGATTTCTAGTCTATGTCTATAGGCAGCAGCCTCTCTCGGTCCCAGCTTTGATGCACCTGTACTGACCTCGCCTTCTGGATGATAACGGGGTGAACAGGCAGTGGCTCGGGTGGTTGATATCCTTTATGATCTTTTTGGCCTTCCTGTATCATCAGGTGCTGTAGGTGTCCTGGAGGGTGGGTAGTTTGCCCCCGGTAATGCGTTGGGCAGACTGTACCACCCTTTGGAGAGCCTTGCGGTTGCGGGCGGTGCAGTTGCCGTACCAGGCCGTGATACAGCCCGACAGGATGCTCTCAGTTGTGCATCTCTAAAAGTTTGTGATGGTTTTAGGTTCCAAGCTACAGCATAGAATGACATTCTAGACTATTCTGTGCTTCCAAGTTTGTTGCAACAGTTTGGGGAAGGCCCTTTCACGTTTCAGCATGACAATGCCCCCGTGCACAAAGCGAGGTCCATATAGAAATTGTTTGTCGGGAACAGTGTGGAAGAACTTGACTAGCCTGCACAGAGCCCTAACCTCAACCCCATTGAACACCTTTTGGATGAATTGGAACGCCAACTGCGAGCCAGGCCTAATCACCCAATATCAGTGCCCGACCTCATTAATGCTCTTGTGGCTGAATGGAAGCAAGTCCCCGTGGCAATGTTCCAACATCTAGTGGAAAGCCTTCCCAGAGGCTGTTAAAGCAGCAAAGGGGGGACTCCGTATTAATGCCCATGATTTTGGAATAAGATGTTCGACGAGCAGCTGTCCACATACTTTTGGATATGTGGTGTGTTTCTCAAAATTAAATTTAAAGGTTTAGAAAAGTAGGTAAAAAAATCTTGTTTTCACTATTTCATTACTAAATAAAATGCATACAATTAATCAAAATGATATCTACTGTGTATGGTTCTACCTTTATTGTAGCTTTCTCACTATGTTTGAGTAGTGACACATATAATGCACTTGGTCGTGTTGCTGCTCCAGTTTCAGCTGTTCTGCCTGCGGCTATGGAACCCTGACCTATTCACCGGACGTGCTACCTTGTCCCGAACCTGCTGTTTTCGACTCTCACTCTCTTCCACACCTGATGTCTAACTCTGAATGATCGGCTATGAAAATCCAACTGACATTTACTCCTGAGGTGCTGACCTGTTGCACCCTCTTCAACCACTGTGATTATTATTATTAGACCCTGCTGGTCATCTATCAACGTTTGAACATCTTGGCCATGTACTGTTATAATCTACACCCGGCACAGCCAGAAGAGGACTGGCCACCCCTCAGAGCCTGGTTCCTCTCTAGGTTTCTTCCTAGGTTCCTGCCTTTCTAGGGAGTTTTTCCTAGCCACCGTGCTTCTACATCTCCATTGATTGCTGTTTGGGGTTTTTAGGCTGGGTTTCTGTATAGCACTTTGTGACATCGGCTGATGTAAAAAGGGCTTTATAAGTACATTTGATTGATAATAGCACGGTGGTAAGCAATGCATGTAAATATTTCACATTGAAATATAAACAAAGTGCTTGAGTAGTATTTCTAACTGATATGCTGAAAGTTTTGGAAAGATAGGATACACATTTTTTTTAAACCCCGAATTTGCACCGCTTCTGTAAAATGGCCCATGTACAGTACCAGTTAAAAGTTTGGACACACCTACTCATTCAAGGGTTTTTCTTAATTTTGCTATTTTATACATTGTATAATAATAGTGAAGACATCAAAACTATGAAATAACACATATGCAATCATGTAGTAATTTAAAAAGTTATAAACAAATTGTCACATCTGCTTCTGCAACGCCCTCTATTGGTCATCCTGTGTCTCTTTGACCTGCCGCCTCCCCCAGTGCTCTTTCCCCCTCTCTCTCTGTGTGTGTGTGTGTGTGTGTGTGTGTGTGTGTGTGTGGGTGGAGACAGGTGTGCTGGAGTCTGAGCAGATCCCCACCAGCTGCAACCTGTTCCATAATCAAGACATCTACAAATACTCAGTCCTGCCACTTCCACACTGCCAGATCGTAATCTCTGCTCAGTCAGTTATGCTTCCAGCTATTGGTTACTACTCCAATCCTGTTACCCTGCTCTGCTTGTTTCCTTGCCTAACACTGTTTTCCTCTCCGCTACAGTTCTGCCCACTCTGACTCCGGTCACTGTCTCCTGTCCCACGTCTCGTCATCCTGCTGCTCTGTCCTGGATTCCCCACTCCACTACTCTCTTGGATTCCTCCCCGGACCTGCTTACCCTCTCAACCCCCCTAGTCTGCAGCAACAGCCTCCACACCTGGTCTCCAGCAACCAGCCCGAGCTCCCCCTGACCTGCACTCCACCTTCCCCTTGTGTTCCAATAAATACCTTGTTTACTTCATCCCTGTCTCCTTGCATGAGTCTGCTCTTGGGTTCAACACAAATCAAAATATATTTTATATTTGAGATTCTTCAAATAGCCACCCTTAGTCTTGATGACAGCTTTGAACACTTGACATTCTCTCAACCTGGAATGATTTTCCAACTGTCTTGAAGGAGTTCCCAAATATGCTGAGCACTTGTTGGCTGCTTATCCTTCACTCTGCGGTCCAACTCATCCCAAGCCATCTCAAATTGGGTTGAGGTCAGGGGATTGTGGAGGCCAGGTCATCTGATGCAGCACTCCATTACTCCCCTTCTTGGTCAAATAGCCCTTACACAGCCTAAAGGTGTGTTTTGAATCACTGTCCTGTTGAAAAACAAATTATAGTCCCACTAAGTCAAACCAGATGGAAAGGCGTATCGCTGCAGAATGCTGTGGTAGCCATGCTGGTTAAGTGTGCCTTGAATTCTAAATAAATCACCAACAGTGTCACCAGCATAGCACCCCCAGTGAATGCTGTCACCACAGCTCTCTCTGGAGTGTGGTAGGGTGAAGGAGTCTTGGGTACTGTCACCACCCTTATGGAACCATCGATACTCAGTATACCACAGTCCTCATTCACTGACACCCAATACATGCAGGATTGGGATAAGGCATGTGAGGCTGTTATACACTAAATTGTGAAGATGAGTTAATTTAACAAAGTACTAGTAGTTTGAAGAAGAGGTTGAGGTGGGCAACCACCCAAACCCCAATAGGCCTAAGTCAAATTAAAGTTAACAGTTGATTTGCTCATCATTACATTATTAACGAGAATATATTGTACTGCATGTTCTCTCTGTGTGTGTGTGTGTGTGTGTGTGTGTGTGTGTGTGTGTGTGTGTGTGTGTGTGTGTGTGTGTGTGTGTGTGTGTGTGTGTGTGTGTGTGTAGGGAAAGTCTAACGGTGTGAAAATGTGTTGATGAAACTTTCGGGAGAGTATAATACACTTTTCCGAACCCCATGCTCCTTCAACTTGCTTAACGGTACATCAGCCCTGAGCTCCTGCAATATCTCTCTTTGCCTTTGAAGTGTGTCCCTACTGGTGGATTATAATGCTCTGCAGGAACTAATGCGATGAGGAGCCACCTGTAAACAGCAATCTCTCTCTTTCCAAACCTTGTTCTGAATAGTCTATTGTTGGTCTATTGCTCTTAAACTGTTTAGGAACTTTGAACAATACCTTTTTGAGATATAAATTACTTTGTACAATGCCTTTTTGATTTATAAATGTCATGAACAGCTACATAAAAACTATGAGTACCCCAAAATATATATTGCAAAAGTATTGACGATGTAAATAAAGACACGTAGGTTGACAGTCGTCATTAGATGTTGATAAATGTTCACTTAAATCCTTACCATCACAGTAAAATCGACATTTTATTCTTGTTGCTTTTTGGGGGGAGTGAGGTTTGGCATTGAGGCTAGAGACAGGACTTATCTGTTAGATTGCGCTGTTGTACCACGTTGGTTTATAAAAAGCAACATTGATTAGTGTGTTTCTTTGAACAAACCGCGCCAGGCTGTGGTGAATCATTAACACATCACTGGAGGCCTTCAGCATCTGTTTGAGAGTCCCACAGTGTCAAGGCTGACTTCCAACCAGCCACGTTTTCTCTTCCTCCTTCTCTCCCTTTTCCTCCACAGTGGCTGGAATAAAATAGGAATTTCGGTGAGGTTTAGAGCGAATCAGCTGACAATGGATGGAACAGAGAGGCCAGACTGACCATTCTATTTCGGTAGGTCATAAAGGCAACTGTGGTATGTATTCATGGATGACAAGGGAAGCCAGGCTTCCCCAAAACATTGACCAAGAAAAAAAGGAAATAATGTATCTTTCCTCTCTCTGTGTTTCATAATTTTCCTTCAATTCGCAATGTATCTCACCGAAGAAAGCATCCAAGCAAGGATAAACAGCAAAACTCTGTCTCAGTATGTGTAGCCCATGTGTCTGATGCTGTCTGGTCAAAAAGAGTATGAAATTGTTGTCGCACATAGTATTGAATGCAAGGGAAGCCAGCGAGTATTTGGTTTCCCTTGATATTTAAAATGTTTTAATAATAGCTAATCAGCGTTGAGCTTAACTAAGTGAGCTCAACTGTGTATGGTCCTAGCACGTTTCTGGGTGAATCTACTTGCACACACAAACACACAAGCAGAGGTGATTTGATGATGTTGAAATGGTGCTGGAATAGTGGAGGCAGCTCCTGTTTTCTTTGTGACTTGCTGTAACTCTTCTTGGTTCTAAATTAATAGTTGTTTAGTGGCCTCAAAATGTCGGAAACATTAACTTGCTTGACCATGTAACTGTTTGTTTTGTGGACTTCACCGGACATATGTTGCTCTAAGGTTTTGTGATGAAACAAAGGTGTGGTTGAATTTATTCTGCCACTGTGTGTTCTTATTGTCTCGGGCTTAGGCCTATACAGTGCATTTGGAAAGTATTCTGACCCCCTGACTTTTTCCACATTTTGTTACTTTACAGCCTTATTCGAAAATGTATAAAATATTTGTTTCCCCTTATCTACACACAGTACCCCAGAAATACAAAGTGAAAACAATTGACATTTTTACAAATTTATAAAAAATTCAAAACAGAAATATTTACATAAGTATTCAGACCCTTTTGCTATTAGACTCCAAATTGAGCTCAGATTTATCTTGTTTCCATTGATCATCCTTGAAATGTTTCTAAAACTTGATTGGAGTCCACCTGTGGTAAATTCAATTGATTGGACATGATTTGGAAAGGCACATGTCTGTCTATATAAGGTCCCACAGTTGACAGTGCATGTCAGAGCAAAAACCAAGCCATGAGGTCGAAGGAATTGGCCGTAGAGCTCCGAGACAGGATTGTGTTGAGGCACAAATCTGGGGAAGGGTACCAACACATTAATGCAGCATTGAAGGTCCCCAAGAACATAGTGGCCTCCATCATTCTTAAAAGGAAGAAGTTAACAAGACTCTTCCTAGAGCTGGCCACCCAGCCAAACTAAGCAATCAGGGAGAAGGGCACTGGTCAGGGAGGTGAACAAGAACCCGATGGTCACTCTGACAGAGCTCCAGACTGTTTCTGTGGAGATGAGAGAACCTTCCAGAAGGACAACCATCTCTGCAGCACTCCACCAATCAGGCCTTTATGGTAGAGTGGGCAGACAAAAGCCAATTCTCAGTAAAAGGCACATGACAGCCCATTTGGAGTTTGTCAAAGGGTACCTAAAGGCTCTCAGACCCTGAAAAACCTGATTCTCTGGTCTGATGATTCTCTGGCCTGAATGCCAAGAGTCACGTCTGGAGGAAACCTGGCACCATCCCTACGGTGAAGCAGGGTGGTGGCAGCATCATGCTGTGGGGATGTTTATCAGCGGCAGGGACTGGGAGACTAGTCAGGATTGAATACATATTAGAAAGTAACATAACAAAATGTGGAAATAGTCACAAGGTCTGAATACTTCCGAATACACTGTATATCACAGTGGCAAGGGATATGAACTAACAGGTTATAGAGCAAACAACGCAATTATCACAACACCTACAATGTAGGTTTTAATATGGCAGTGATTTTACCCACGCTACTGAAAGGCAATGACGACATTTCAATTTCACAAGTCCAGTCAGCAGGAAGCTCCATAGGGCTCTGGTCAACAGTTGTGCACTGTATAGAATAGGGTGTCATTTGGGACACAGTCCAAGAGTCTTGGAATGCTGAGGTGACCCGAAGATGAGAAGCGGCATCACATTTTCCTCCATCGAATGCCAGCATGCACACACCTCAGATCGACATTTAGGGCATGTTCACACTGCACCTTAGCCCAGGGCTCCTAAGAGCCTCCTTAGCCCAGGGCTCCTAAGAGCCTCCTTAGCCCAGGGCTCCTAAGAGCCTCCTTAGCCCAGGGTTCCTAAGAGCCTCCTTAGCCCAGGGCTCCTAAGAGCCCCCTTAGCCCAGGGCTCCTAAGAGCCTCCTTAGCCCAGGGCTCCTAAGAGCCTCCTTAGCCCAGGGCTCCTAAGAGCCCCCTTAGCCCTGGGCTCCTAAGAGCCTCCTTAGCCCTGGGCTAAGGGAGATTTTAGCCCGAGTGTTCACACTTGCACATTCTAAAGTGGGCTAGCACCAACCTTAGCTCAGGGCTAGCCGGCCCTGCTCTGGAGCCGGGTTAGCACATATTTTTTGGGGTTAGCCCCAGAAACTCGGTGCCAAAATAGCCAGTGTGAAACGGGGTCAAGAACAACTTCTAGAATTTTCACTGTCCAATCACAAAAGCTGGACTTTCACTTCATTTAAATATGCTTGTGATGCCAGTGAGGACTTCCTGCATGCTATTAGTATAAATGTATACCATTTCATCCTTCCATCTGAGGACAAAAACCTGACAGGTTGGCTAACTTCTTCTCATTTAGCTAGCCAACTGAAGACAAACTCTACACCTGGAAGGGCAGCAAACACTACATTTTCATTCATTACTGCCACCCCTGAATGGCAATGCACAAACAATACTTAAAAAAATACCAACATGTGAGAAATACTGTACTTTATTAATGTTTCAATGGAACCAACCAAAAGCATATAATTATTTAATACAAAATACATTTCACCAAAATCAAGGTTTCATAATTATTGGCACTCCTCATTTAGTACTTAGTGCCACCACCTCTGGCAACGATAACAGCATGGAGTCTCTTCCTGTAATGGTTGACAAGGTTAAAGAACATATTTGGAAGGATTTTGGACCATTCCTCATGCAGATCCTTTCAAGATCCTTTACATTCTTGGGTTTGCGCTTATCAACTGCCCTCTTCAACTCAGCCCACAGGTTTGAAGTCCGGCGACTGAGATGTCCACGGCAGAACATTGATGTTGTTGTCACAGAACCATATCTGTGTGGATCTTGAGGTATGTTTCGGGTCATTGTCTTGTTGGAAAGTCCACCTACGGCCAAGTCCCAGCCTTCTGGCAGAGGAAACCAGATTGTCAGACAAAATTGCCTGATACTTGGTGGAATTCATTATGCCATCAATCTTAACCAGTGCCCCTGGACCTCTGGAATTATAACAGCCCCAAAACATCACTGACCCACCACCATATTTCACCATGGGTATGAGGTGCCTCTCCTTGTATGCATCTCTGTTTCGACGCCAAACATGTAGATGCTGTATTTGACCAAAACGTAAAATGTTGGTCTCATCTGACCAGAGCACCTTCCAGTCATAAATTAAATGACGTTTGGCAAACTCCAAGCGCTTGCTTCTGTCTTGGGGTCAGAAAGGGCTTTCTTCTGGCAACCCTTCCAAAGAGCCTGTGGTTGTGAAGGTGGTGTCTGATGGTGCTTTTTGAAACCTGGTGGCCCCAAGATGCCACCAAGGCCTGCAAATCAATTTATAACATTTTTGACATGCGTTTTTCTGGATTTTTTTGTTGTTATTCTGTCTCTCACTGTTCAAATAAACCTACCATTAAAATTACAGACTGATCATTTCTTTGTCAGTGGGCAAACGTACAAAATCAGCAGGGGATCAAATACTTTTTTCCCTCACTGTATATTGTTTATATTTTTTAAGTATTGTTAGTGCATTGCCAGTCAGGGGTGCCAGTATTTTCGGAGCCCACTGTAGCTATCCATGATGATAATATTGTTGCATGATTTTGTCTGGATCAGAAAATGTGTATTGATGTCTCGTCTGTGCACAGACTTCTCTGTACATGGGTGAGATCGCATTTCAAAAGTGAAACATTGGCAGACAGACAGACCACAGATAGAACAATGAGCCAATCATTTCACAGAATGTATAAATGTGAAGCATCCGGTTGGCGTATCCAATCTTTACCAAATATGGTGATGAAAGGACGCCAAGTGGCCAGCAGTGGGAGAAGGCTGACATTCTGCTAATAATCTCCTCAATGAAACATTTGATCTCAATACAGTTTTCTGTTTCCAAAACTAGAATCTGTAACAAACCAAGTGAACTACATTTTGTAGACATTACCCTTACCAAAGTTTTTTTTTTAAATGCCGTTGTTTAGAAGGAGTGCAAGGGCGAATTGAGATATTGCACACGTGCACTTCACAGTGTAGGCGTTCCTTAACGGAAATATGCAAATAAATGCTAGAACGTGCCAATAGGATCTCACTAGCTCGTGCTTGACTCTGCCAACCTCCTTGCTTATTCTGTCCACTATGATTCATTTACGCCCATTGGAAACGACAGGCTCTGGTCTATCTTGGGTTAGATATAATACATCTTTGGGCAGACAGCAAGGTTTATACAAACCATCACTGTTGGAAATCAAATGCTAGGCTAGAAGCAGGAGGAACTCAAATGCTAGGCTAGAAGCAGGAGGAAATCATGTGTTAATACATGTTTTATTGCTTATACATTGGACACGTGTCAGAGGTAGAATGTTGGTCGCATATTGTGTTTGTCCATTAGAATTCCGATGGAATACAAGTGTGAATCCTTAGCCCAGGGCTAAAGCTTCGCACAGGGTTAACAAATTGTGTAAACACAGGATGAGCTAGCCCAGGGCCAGTCTAGCCTGGGGAACAATGCAGTGTGGAAAGGCCTTTAGAGTACTCAACAATGTATTAGGCACCAGCTGTAGTCCACCATTAGACAGTGCAACAGATCATATGTTTATTCTCTACTAGTGCTGAGCCCGCCATTCAAAACATGCACACACACACACACACACACACACACACACACACACACACACACACACACACACACACACACAGTACTGTAAGCAAAATGTAAGAACCCAATTCATAATCTTCTTACTTTATAATTGTATGAGTGTGAGCAGTTGAATTATTGGTGTGAGGCTGCACTACACTATTAGATTCAATAAGCTGTTTGAACGTAAATGAGCTCTCAGAACGCAAAACATCAAAAGACATAACGTTTTTAGACAGTTCATCTGTTCCCTCATTTAGAACACTACGGTCAAAATCTTGAATTGAGCAGTTAACCAGAATACTACGATCAAATATTTATGATTGAAGAACATAAATAGTTTTTGGTTATTCAAATCCTTAATGAGACAAAACGTGCTCTTCACACAGTTACAGCGCACATCATTAGACATGCAGTAACTTGACTTATTCTACATTTTGTTGTGTTACAGCCTGAATTCTAAATTAATGACGTGTATTTTCTCACCCATCTACACACAGTCAACCAGGTACTGGAAACGGTGACTCGGCTCGCCTCAGGTTCTCATCGTGGCCATTGGGGACTTCCGGGATGCCTCGGAGGTGCGAGCGAAATCGAATCTCCTATCCCTCCGTCGTTTCCGTAATTGCCCTTCGATCCTGATGGTCAAGGCAATGAGGAAATCGAAATCCATCGGTAATTCCCGGGCTGTAAGCTCATCCTTGACCTCCTCCGTGACTCCGTGCAGGAACATGTCAAACAGCGCTTCCTGCTTCCAGGCAGTCTCAACTGCCAACGTGCAGAAATCCACTGCATAGTCCGCCACACTGCGGGAGTCCTGCCGAAGCTGAAGTAGCTTCCGAGCAGCCTCTCTCCCGGAGAATGGGGCATCAAACATCTTCTTGACCTCTCCCATGAACTCCTTCAGACTGACGCATGTGGCCGGCTGTTCTCCCATACAGCTGTAGCCCAGGCGAGCACCCTCCCGGACATCAGTGTGATAAGGTACGCTATCTTAGAGTGATCCGAGGGGAAGGTGGAGGGCTGAAACTCGAAGATGAGGGAACAATGAGCTAGAAACGTCTGACAGATGCCCGGCTCTCCATTGAAGCGTTCCGTTGGAGGTAAGCGGGGCTCCCAGAACGGCGGAGTGACCGGTGAGGCGGTGCTGCTAACACTGAGGGGCTGTGAGGTTACCGTCGTAGTAAGCTGCCTCCCAGCCAACCCCGCAGAATTGCTCCAGCAAGATGTCCAACGCCCCTTCATGGCGTTCCGCCAAGGTGTGGACCCCCACTATAAGGCCATGAAGCAATTCTTCATGCCTACCAATGGTTACTCCTTGGGAGGAGATGGCGTTGCGCAGCTGGACCGGGTCTGCTGGGTCAGTCATGGCCAGTTCGTACTATCACGTTTCAGGTAAGACCCAGATGCAGACAACGTCGAAGTAACAACAGTTTATTAAATCGAACAGGGGCAGGCAAAAGGCAGGTCAAGGGCGGGCAGGGGTCAGTAATCCAGATAGGTGGGGCAAAGGTACAGAACGGCAGGCAGGCTCATGGTCAGGGCAGGCAGAATGGTCAACACCGGGAAAACTAGGAAACAGGAACAATTGAGAGACAGGAGCAGAGGGAAAACCGCTGGTTGGCTTGACAAAATAAGACAAACACAGAACACAGGTATAAATACACAGCGGATAATGGGGAAGATGGGCGACAGCCTGTCTGCTACTCTGTGCCTCCTGGACTCTGATCTGGTTTTGATCTTTTGCCTGTCCACGACAATTCTCTTGCCTTCTCCTTTTGGGTTAATAAACAATGTAAGATTCCAACCATCTGCCTCATGTGTCTGCATCTGGGTCTCGCCTTGTGTCATGATACAGTGATGTGTTGTGTTGGATTTGCCCTAAACATGACACTTTGTATTCAGAACATAAAGTTTTTGTCAATTATTTTTTCAGTTTTACTTTAGTGCCTTATTGCAAACAGGATGCATGTTTTGGAATATTTGCATTATGTACAGGCTTTTTTCTTTTCATTCTGTCATTTAGGTTAGTATTGTGGAGTAACTACAATATTGTTCGTCCATCCTCAGTTTTTACAGCGATTACTCTGTAACTGTTTTCTCTGTAACCAATGGCCTCATGGTGAAATCCCTGAGCGATGTCGTTCCTCTCTGGCAACTGAGTCAGGAAGGACACCTGTATCTTTGTAGGTACTGGGTGTATTAATAAACCATCCAAAGTGTAATTAATAACTTCACCATGCTCAAAGGATATTCAATGTCTGCTGTTTTATTTTTACTAATCTACCAATAGGTGCCCTTCTTTGCGAGGCATTGGAAAACCTCCCTGGTCTTTGAGGTTGAATCTGTGTTTGAAATTCAGTTCTCGGCTGAGGGACCTTACAGATAAATGTATGTGTGGGGTACAGAGATGAGGTAGTCATTCAAAAATCAAGTTAAACATGATTATTGCACACAGAGTGAGTCTATGCAACTTCTGTGACTTGTTAATCACATTTTGCTGTAGGCTTGTCATAGTCAAAACAACAGGGTTGAATACTTATTGACTCAAGACATTTCAGCAATGAATTTTTTCTTCACTTGAAAAAAACATAATTCCACTTTGACATTATGGGGTATTGTGTATAGGCCAGTGACACAAAATGTGGTAAAACATAGCAACATTTAGAAAATGTCAAGGGGTGAGAATACTTTCTGAAGGCACTGTAAGTATGCCTCATTTGATTACATCCCAACTTTCCACCCATGTGATGCAAACATCTACATTTTAGTCATTTAGCAGACGCTCTTATCCAGAGCGACTTACAGTAGTGAATGCATACATTTCAATTCATTTCATACATTTTTTTTTTCTCGTACTGGCCCCCCTGTGGTAATCGAACCCACAACCCTGGTGTTGCAAACACCATGCTCTACCAACTGAGCCACACATACCACATATGATGGAAACAGTCAGTACAGGACAGTTATTATAAACTGGTTCGAGCCCTGAATGCTGATTGGCTGACAGCCGTGGTATATCAGACCGTATACCATGGGTATGTAAAACATTTATTTTTACTGCTATAATTACGTTGGTAACCGGTTTATAATAGCAATAAGGCACCTCAGGGGTTTGCGTTACGTCGTGCCTAAGAACAGCCCTTAGCCGTGGTATATTGGCCATATACCACACCCCCTCATGTCTTATTAATTAAACAGGGTACTACATCATCGTACCCCTTTTGACTGAACACGGGTAATGTATTTACCTGGTCGTCCATTGTAGATAAGTCAATAGATATCGCTGCTGAAGTTGAGAAATGAAACACCCGTATCCTCCCCTCTGTTATCTGCTTCCCTTTCTATTCCACCCAGATGTACTTCCTGGTCCACTCAGGGGACTATTCATCACCTTGACCTGGTATCTCGGCCACCTGGAATCCACCACACCCTCCGCTGCAGTACCGGAGCCGCGGCACGGAGCCTGTACACTCTGCAGCCCTAATGCAGCAGCATGCAGTGCCACAGCCCATCAGTCTCAACAGAGTACACCACACAGCCCCTCAAGGCCAACAGAGTACAGCACACAGCCCCTCAGGCCCAACAGAGTACACCACACAGCCCCTAAGGCCAAACAGAGTACAGCACACAGCCCCTCAGGCCCAACAGAGTACAGCACACAGCCCCTCAGGCCCAACAGAGTACACCACACAGCCCCTCAGGCCCAACAGAGTACAGCACACAGCCCCTCAGGCCCAACAGAGTACAGCACACAGCCCCTCAGGCCCAACAGAGTACAGCACACAGCCCCTCAGGCCCAACAGAGTACAGCACACAGCCCCTCAGGCCCAACAGAGTAAGGCACACAGCCCCTCAGGCCCAACAGAGTACAGCACACAGCCCCTCAGGCCAAACAGAGTACAGCACACAGCCCCTCAGGCCCAACAGAGTACACCACACAGCCCCTCAGGCCCAACAGAGTACAGCACACAGCCCCTCAGGCCCAACAGAGTACACCACACAGCCCCTCAGGCCCAACAGAGTACAGCACACAGCCCCTCAGGCCCAACAGAGTATGGTGATTTACACCAGGTGTGGTGATTTACACCAGGTATGTGATTTATGCCAGGTATGTTGATTTATGCCAGGTATGTTGATTTATGCCAGGTATGGTGATGTATACCAGGTATGTTGATTTACGCCAGGTATGTGATTTACACCAGGTATGGTGATTTATACCAGGTATGGTGATTTATACCAGGTATGTGATTTATGCCAGGTATGTGATTTATGCCAGGTATGTGATTTATGCCAGGTATGTGATTTATGCCAGGTATGGTGATTTATACCAGGTATGATGATTTATACCAGGTATGTTGATTTACACCAGGTATGTTGATTTACGCCAGGTATGTTGATTTATACCAGGTATGATGATTTACACCAGGTATGATGATTTATGCCAGGTATGTGATTTATGCCAGGTATGGTGATTTATACCAGGTATGGTGGTTTATGCCATGTATGGTGATTTATGCCAGGTGTGGTGATTTATGCCTGGTGTGGTTACTTATACCATACCAGGTATGTTGATTTACACCAGGTATGTTGATTTATGCCAGGTATGGTGATTTTTGCCAGGTGTGGTGATTTATACCAGGTGTGGTGATTTATGCCTGGTGTGGTTACTTATGCCAGGTGTGGTTACTTATGCCAGGTGTGGTTACTTATGCCAGGTGTGGTGATTTATGCCAGGTGTGGTGATTTATGCCAGGTGTGGTGATTTATACCAGGTGTGGTGATTTATGCCAGGTGTGGTTACTTATGCCTGGTGTGGTTACTTATGCCAGGTGTGGTTACTTATGCCAGGTGTGGTTACTTATGCCAGGTGTGGTTACTTATGCCAGGTGTGGTTACTTATGCCAGGTGTGGTTACTTATGCCTGGTGTGGTTACTTATGCCAGGTGTGGTTACTTATGCCTGGTGTGGTTACTTATGCCAGGTGTGGTTACTTATGCCAGGTGTGGTTACTTATGCCAGGTTTGGTGATTTCCATGAAGGGTGCTATATGTAGTGTATGAGAAGTACTGTAGTCCTAACAGTTCTAGAGTCCTCTTCCCATAAACAGATTAAATCTAGTCCTAGCCCGAAAAATATTTTCAATGGACATTCTCCATTGGATTTGCTTTTACTGTAGTAGGTATGGTGTCCCTGTTGCTGGTAGCATGTGCTTGGGCTTAGTAAGGACTTGACTCATTTTACATGAACCATAGTGTTGGCTTTATCGATCCGCTCAGTCTCTATTGTCCATGGGACTATTATTGTGGGTAATTAGCTGATCACAGAGCTGTTTGTGCTGTTTTGCCAACTCTCATTGTCAGGTGTGATGCTCTGCAGTGGAATGTGCCATGCCAAGCTCAAACGTGGCAAATGTTGTTTTCACTTTACCTCACTTCATACTGTACGTGTATAATGACTACCCAGTACAGGAGTGCAATGCAGTTTAAATATGTTTATGTACAGTACATGTTTATGTATAACCCAGTCATTGACGTATCCACCATTACGCTGTCAGTGGAGGCTGCTGAGGGGAGGACGGCTCATAATAATGGCTGAAACGGAGCAAATGGAATAGTATCAAACACATGGAAACCATGTGTTTGATGTATTTGATTCAGTTCCACTAATTCCACTCCAGTCATTACTGTACGTTTGTTTATTCCATGTGTAACTCTCTGTTGTTGTAACGGCTTGTCTGTGGTGTGGCGGAAAGAAGCGCAGGAAGCAGCGAACACGGTGTGGTAATTTTAATCAACCACAACGTACAAAATTAAAGGACTCCCAACAACAGGGAAAAATACAACAAACAAGCACAGTCGAACAAACTGCAGTCGACACACAGAAAGACAATCCCGCACAATAGGAAGCGGGCCAGCTGAACTAAATAGCCGTCCTAATGACTAACTCAGGGCAGGTGAGAAAACATAAAAAAGGGAAAAACAAAAAGGGAATCAGTGGCAGCTAATAGGCCGGTGACGACGACCGCCAAGCGCCACCCGAGCAGGAGGGGGCGCCACCGTCGGTAGGACTCGTGACAGTTGTTTGTGTCGCAGTTGTAAATGAGAACTTATTCTCAACTGGCCTACCTGGTTAAATAAAGGTGAAATAAAAAATTTATAAAACAAATTACCACAAGCCCGTCCTCCTCAATTAAGATACCACCAACCTCCTGTGAATGGTATTCATATTAGGACAGCCTCAATCACAGCAGGACTTGAGGCTGTCCTAATATGGACACCGTACACCATGGTTATGCACTGAGGAGCTGTGTTGAATAAGTAACTAAAATAGTCTAATCCATGTTTAATCACCTGATTTACCATCATCACCTGATAGTTCAAAGGCAAGACTATGATTATGTCTAATTAGTACCGTATCTGTTAAGTGATAGCTCATTAGAAGTACTAATGCTAAACGTTACCATCCAATTTGGGGCCTTGCTAAATACCAAGGGTACCAAGTGAACAATGGCACTTTCAAGCCGGACATTTCTAATGCATTAAAGTATTTTCTGTTTTAAGGGGCAATCTGGGACACGTACATGCATTTTTGGACTTTATTTGACGCCATGGATTGGTCAATCCTTATATCCATAGCTTTTTCTATTAATTTGAGAGTAGTTACATTTCTAGAGCCCCATCCCTCAAAAGTGACTGAGTAAATGCTTTGTTATTGTTTTATCTGCAGATTACCCCTTTAACATCAAAAAGGTGATTCATATCATTGACCCTATCTTGAATTATTCTAAAAAGCCCAGGGATGATAATGGCGCTGGAGGGGATGGCTGACATTTTACGTGCTCCTAACCAACTGTGTTCTTTTGTTCATTTTTTTTGCGTTGTTTGTAACTTATTCTTTAACTTATTTTGTACAGAATGTTGCTGCTACCGTCTCTTATGACCGAAAAATATCTTCTGGACATCTGAACAACGATTACTCACCACGAACTGGTAGAAGCTTTTTCCTTTAACGAGTCTGACGAGTCTGACGTGAAGGATATACTGCTTTCCTGGGAACAGGCCCAAATCCCTGTCATTTGTGTGGAGAGAAAATGAAGAAAAAGGGGGCGAAAGTCGGGCTTCTGCCTTCTGAGAATCTCAATATTAGCTGTAGACCACACAGCTGCCGAGAGAGTTTTCGTCGGTATTTTCCGTAGCTGTCTACATACCACCACAGACCGATGCTGGCACTAAGACCGCACGCAATGAGCTGTATACCGCCATAAGCAAACAGTAAAATGCTCATCCAGAGGCACCGCTCCTAGTGGCCGGGGACTTTAATGCAGGGAAACTTAAATTAGTTTTACCAAATTTCCACCACCATGTTAAATGTGCAACCAGAGAGGAAAAAAACTCTACATCACCTTTACTCCACACACAGAGACACTCCCTCACACTCCATTTAGCAAAGTGGTCAGGTGAAGCAGATGCTAAGCTACAGGACTTTCGCTAGCACAGACTTGAACATGTTCCAGGATTCTTCCGATGGCATTGACGAGTACACAACATCAGTCACTGGCTTCATCAATAAGTGCATCGATGACGTCGGCCCCACAGTGACCCCACATACCCCAACCAAAAGCCGTGGATTACAGACAACATCCACACTGAGCTACATGGTAGAGCTGCCGCTTTCAAGGAGTGGGACTCTAACCCAGAAGCTTAAAAGAAATCCCGCTACGCTCCGATGAACCATCAAACAGGCAAAGCACCAATACAGGACTAAGATCGAATCGTACTACACCGGCTCCGATGCTCGTCGGATGTGGTAGGGCTTGCAAACCATTACAGACTACAATGGGAAGAACAACCGAGAGAGAGATGCCCAGTGACACGAGCCAACTAGACGAGCTAAATTACTTCTTTGCTCGCTTCGAGGCAAGTAACACTGAAACATGCATGAAAGCATCAGCTGTTGTTAGCAAGACTTTTAAACAGGTCAACATTTACAAGGCCGCAGGGCCAGACGGATTACCAGGACGTGTACTCAGAACATGTGCAGACTAACTGGCATGTGTCTTCACTGACATGTTCATCCTCTCCTTGACAGAGTCTGTAATACCTGTGTGTTTCAAGCAGACCACCATAGTCCCTGTGCCCAAGAAAGAGAAGGTAACCTGCCTAAATGACTACCACCCTGTAGCACTCATGTTGGTAGCCATGAAGTGCTTTGAAAGGCTGGTCATGGCTCACATCAACACCATCATCCCAGAAAACCCAAGCCCCACTCCAATTTGCATACTGCCTTAACAGATCCACAGATGATGCAATCTCTATTGCAATCTCTAGTTAGCATTTCACGGTAATGTCTATGGATTAGACGCATGTGACAAATACATTTTGATTTGATCATCAACTAGATTCAGCCACAGGCCTATTTGTTCTTGAGCGGATGGTCAGGGGGCCGGAACATAATTACAAATATTTTGTAGACTGCAAATTGCCTGCAAGAATCTCTAATGGATATAATATTTGACTAAAACATAATATCTTCAAACCTTTCTTACATTTGGACAGTGAGGGAAAAAAGTATTTGATCCCCTGCTGATTTTGTACGTTTGCCCACTGACAAAAAAATAATCAGTCTATAATTTTAATGGTAGGTTTATTTGAACAGTGAGAGACAGAATAACAACAAAAAAATCCAGAAAAACGCATGTCAAAAATGTTATAAAATGATTTGCGTTTTAATGAGGGAAATAAGTATTTGACCCCTCTGCAAAACATGATTTAGTACTTGGTGGCAAAACCCTTGTTGGCAATCACAGAGGTCAGACGTTTCTTGTAGTTAGCCACCAGGTTTGCACACATCTCAGGAGGGATTTTGTCCCACTCCTTTTTGCAGATCTTCTCCAAGTCATTAAGGTTTCGAGGCTGACGTTTGGCAACTCGAACCTTCAGCTCCCTCCACAGATTTTCTATGGGATTAAGGTCTGGAGACTGGCTAGGCCACTCCAGGACCTTAATGTGCTTCTTCTTGAGCCACTCCTTTGTTGCCTTGGCCGTGTGTTTTGGGTTATTGTCATGCTGGAATACCCATCCACAACCCATTTTCAATGCCCTGGCTGAGGGAAGGAGGTTCTCACCCAAGATTTGATGGTACATGCCCCCGTCCATCATCCCTTTGATGCGGTGAAGTTGTCCTGTCCCCTTAGCAGAAAAACACCCCCAAAGCATAATGTTTCCACCTCCATGTTTGACGGTGGGGATGGTGTTCTTGGGGTCATAGGCAGCATTCCTCCTCCTCCAAATACGGCGAGTTGATGCCAAAGAGCTCCATTTTGGTCTCATCTGACCACAACACTTTCACCCAGTTGTCCTCTGAATCATTCAGATGTTCATTGGCAAACTTCAGACGGGCATGTATTTGTGCTTTCTTGAGCAGGGGGACCTTGCGGGCGCTGCAGGATTTCAGTCCTTCACCGCGAAGTGTGTTACCAATTGTTTTCTTGGTGACTATGGTCCCAGCTGCCTTGAGATCACTGACAAGATCCTCCCGTGTAGTTCTGGGCTGATTCCTCAACGTTCTCATGATCATTGCAACTCCACGAGGTGAGATCTTGCATGGAGCCTCAGGCAGAGGGAGATTGACAGTTGTTTTGTGTTTCTTCCATTTGCGAATAATCGCACCAACTGTTGTCACCTTCTCACCAAGCTGCTTGGCGATGGTCTTGTAGCCCATTCCAGCCTTGTGTAGGTCTACAATCTTGTCCCAGACATCCTTGGAGAGCTCTTTGGTCTTGGCTATTGTGGAGAGTATGGAATCTGATTGATTGATTGCTTCTGTGGACAGGTGTCTTTTATACAGGTAACAAACTGAGATTAGGAGCACTCCCTTTAAGAGTGTGCTCCTAATCTCAGCTCGTTACCTGTATAAAAGACACCTGTGAGCCAGAAATCTTTCTGATTGAGAGGGGGTCAAATACTTACTTCCCTCATTAAAATGCAAATCAATTCATAACATTTTTGACATGCGTTTCTCTGGATTTTTTTGTTGTTATTCTGTCTCTCACTGTTCAAATAAACCTTCCATTAAAATTATAGACTGATCATTTCTTTGTCAGTGGGCAAACATACAAAATCAGCAGGGGATCAAATACTTTTTTCCCCTCACTGTACATGATCACGTCTGTCTATTATGCATGGGAATACTTGGGAATCGATATCCAAAATGAAAATCACTTGGAGCTGCTTTCCCGGTATTTTTACAGTCGTTTATGTCCATTAATGAAAAGGAAAAAAAAGATATACACCACCATCAAGGCAAAGGGTGGCTACTTTGAAGAAGCTCAAATATTAAATATATTTTCATTTGTTTAACACTTTTTTGGTTGCTACATGATTACATATGAGTTGTTTCATAGTTGTGATGTCTTCACTATTATTCTACAATGTAGAAAATAGTCAAAATAAAGAAAAACCCTTGAATGAGTAGGTGTTTCCAAACTTTTTACTGCTACTGTATATTACATTTTCTTTGCTCAGAATAGTAGGGGGGGACAAATAAAACCACCCGCGTGCCAAATTCGGCCCGTGGGCCGCAGTTGGGGAGCCCTGCCTTAACGTATACCATACAGTGTTTTACAGTTAAACCATTGCTGTGGAAACAAAGAGAAGGGCAATAGTTTGGATCTTCATTAGAAAACAGTTGTGGTGTTTCTCTGGCCAATTACTTCTAATAAAAGAATGTGTTGATGAGGCCCACACACACACACAAATACACACACGCACACAAATACACACACGCACACAAACACACGCACGCACACACACGCACACACACGCACACACGCACACACGCACACATGCGCACACACGCGCACACACGCGCACACACGCACGCACACACACACGCACACACACGCACACACACGCACGCGCGCATGTTCACAGGTCACAGAGAGTCTTGAGCTTCACATATAGATGTGTTAACAGATGCCTCAGTTAATGACCACAGTTGACTGAATGATGCCGACAACTGACTTTCTCACCCAGAACGTGTGAACAGAATCGTGTTGATGAGAGATAACACTGTCGTATGCTGGCGTTGGTGATTTGGGCTGTGTTTGGTATTTGGATCAGTAGGTTTGGAAAGGTCATTCATGGGGTGTATTTACTAGAAACCAAACAGAAGCAAACGAGACAAAATGGGGAGGGACCTTTTCGTTGCGAAACATTTTCCGTTGCAATTTTTTCCCGACGGTTGCTATGGTGTGCACTAATGAACACAGCCCTGGCCGATGTAAGTTGTTAACCACAGCTTAAGTAATTAGTATCATGTTGAATGGTTGTTTTACCCTGTAAATATACACACAGATCTTTAACCCTATAGAACACTTTTCAAAGCATCGGTAGTGTGAAAGAGATGCCACAGATGAATCTCTCAGGGATATTCTGTGGCCGCAGAGAATAAAACATTGTGACAAAATAATGACAACCATACTTAAAACGTTTCAACGTACATTACGAGACATGGGTGGACAACATATTCACCTGAGCAAACAGGGTTACAGTAAATACAAAGTAGATGGTGTGACAGTGATTATACAATGTAACATGAACACAACACTGGCTACATTCTGTCAACTGTCAACCAACCTTCAGGAAACATTAACACAGCACTACACAGACTACATTCTGTCAACCTTCAGGTAACCTTCAGGAAACATTAACACAGCACAACACGGGCTACATTTCAACTGTCAACCTTCAGGTATCAGGCAAGACCATTGTTATTGTCACGTCCTTACCAGTATAAGGGGTTATTTGTTATTTCAGTTTGGTCAGAACGTGGCAGGGGGTGTTTGTTTTATGTGGTTCGGGGTTTGTTGGGCTATGTTCCTATGTAAGAGGGGTGTTTGTTTAGAGTGTTTCGGGGTTTGTTGGGCTGTTCTTGTTAGTTTATTTCTATGTTAGTTCTAGTCTATGTTTAGTTAATGTCGTTGACCTTCAGTTGGAAGCAGCTGCTCCTCGTTGCTTCTAATTGAAGGTCTTATTTAAGAGGGGTGTTTTTTCTATGGGATTTGTGGGTAGTTGTCTCCTGTTTTGTGTCTGTGCACCTGACAGGACTGTTAGTGTCGTTCGTTGTTTTGTATACGTGATTTGTTTGTTTTTCCTTCTTTTAATTAAATAAAGAAGATGAGTATACACGTTCCCGCTGCACCTTGGTCCAATCCTTACAACACCCGTTACAGAACTACCCACCACCAATGGACCAAGCAGCGGGGTAAGGAGCTGGAGAGGAGCTATCGGGAGTCGTGGACCTGGGAGGAGATCCTAGCCGGAGAGGGACCATGGAGGAAGGCTGGAGAGGACTGGGAGTGTTTGGTTGGAACACGGTTGGCATGGAAGCCTGAGAGGCAGCCCCCCAAAAAGTTGGGTGGGCCAGGGTTGAGCCCTAAGCCAACTCCCCGTGCTTACCAGAGGCCCCGTGCTAAAGGGTGATGCGCACGATGGCGTCGAGGCCAAGCATCCACAGGCCGGTATGCTCAGTGCCAGCGTCCTGCATTTGCCGGGGGGAAGCGGGCACCCAGCCAGTGGGTGGTGCCAGTCCTGCGCCCGAGACCGCCAGTGCACCTTCACGGCCCAGTGTATCCTGTTCCCGCTCTCTGCACTAGCCCTGAGGTGCGTGTCTCCAGTCTGGCGTCTCCCAAGCCAGCACCACGCACCAGGCCTCCAGTGCGTCAGCCCAGTCTAGTACGTCCTGTTCCCACTCCTTGCACTAGCCTTGGGGTGCGTGTCTCCAGTCTGGTACCTCCACTACCAGCCCCACGCACCAGGCCTCCAGTGCGTCAGCCCAGTCCAGCTCGTCCTACTCCTGCTCCTCGCACTAGCCCTGTGGTGCGTGTCCTTAGTCTGGCACGTCCTAAGCCAGCTCCATGCATCAGGTTTTCAGTGCGCAGTCCCCGTCCAGAGCTTCTGGCAACAGTGCCTCGTCCAGAGTGTCCGGCGACAGTGCCTCGTCCAGAGTGTCCGGCGACAGGGCCTCGTCCAGAGTGTCCGGCGACAGGGCCTCGTCCAGAGTGTCCGGCGACAGGGCCTCGTCCAGAGTGTCCAGCGACAGTGCCTCGTCCAGAGTGTCCGGAAACAGTCCGGAACCGAGAGAGACGGCCCACAGTCCGGAGCCGAGAGAGACGGCCCACAGTCCGGAGCCGGGAGAGACGGCCCACAGTCCGGAGCCGGGAGAGACGGCCCACAGTCCGGAGCCAGCAGAGACGGCCCACAGTCCGGAGCCAGCAGAGACGGCCCACAGTCCGGAGCCAGCAGAGACTGCCCACAGTCCGGAGCCAGCAGAGACTGCCCACAGTCCGGAGCCGAGAGAGACGGCCCACAGTCCGGAGCCGAGAGAGACGCCCTACAGTCCGGAATCGGCGCAGCCAGAGTCGCCCTACAGTCCGGACAGTACATTTCAAACGGTACATTTATATTTTCCAACGGGGCAATATATTTCAGAGAGTTTTTTTTCTCACCTGAGTAGCCTCGTTTCACTGCCAAAAATAAACTGAAACCATATAGTGTTCAGCGAAATAACAACACAATGTCAAATACAGGTAGCCTAGTCAAATAATTAACATCCAATCACATTAACCGTTACTCTCTTGTGTGGCATTCCACGAACGGTCCGTATGTAGCCAAAGTACTAGTATCTGTACTGATGGCGCCAAAGGCCATGACAGGGAGACATAGTGGAGTGGTAACGCGTGTGCAAGTAGATGCTCCCGACGTCACTTGGGTACACTGCAGCATCCACCGAGAGGCTCTTGCTGCCAAGGGAATGCCTGACAGCTTGAAATACATTTTGGACACTACAGTGAAAATGGTTAACTTTGTTAAAGCAAGGCCCCTGAACTCTTGTGTATTTTCTGCACTATGCAATGATATGGGCAGCGACCATGTAACGCTTTTACAACATACAGAAGTGCACGGGTTATCAATGGGCAAATTATTGACACGTTTTTTTAAATTGAGAGACGAGCTTAAAGTTTTCTTTACTGACAATCATTTTCACTTGTCTGACCGCTTGCATGATGACGAGTATCTCACATGACTGGCCTATCTGGGTGATTTTTGTTCTCGCCTGAATGATCTGTATTCAATGTGCGGGACAAAATTGAAGCTATGATTAAGAAGTTGGAGCTCTTCTCTGTCTGCATTAACTAGGACAACACACAGGTCTTTCCATAATTGTATGCTTTTTTTGTGTGCAAATTAACTCAAGCTTACGGACAATGTCAAATGTCACCTGAGTGAGTTGGGTTCGTTATCCCTTTCATTCCCTGCCTCCAGTCCACTTACCGATATCTGAACAAGAGAGCCTCATCGAAACTGCAACAAGCGGTTCTGTGAAAATTGAATTTAATCAGAAGCCAGTGCCAGATTTCTAGATTGGGCTGTGCTCAGAGTATCCTGCCTTGGCAAATCGCGCTGTTAAGACACTGATGCCCTTTACAACCATGTACCTATGTGAGAGTGGATTCTCGGCCATCACTAGCATGAAAACAAAATTCAGGTACAGACTGTGTGAAAAATGATTTAAGACTGAGACTCTCCAATACAACCCAATATTGCAGAGTTATGTGCATCCTTTCAAGCACACCTTTCTCATTAACCTGTGTGTGGTGAGATATTCACAATTTTCGATGAACAAATAAGGTTTAATATGTAAGATGGTTAAATAAAGAGCAAAATTATTGATTATTATTATATTATTATTTGTGCCCTGGTCCTATAAGAGCTCTTTGTCACTTCCCATGAGCCAAGTTGTGACAAGAACAAATTCTTCTTATTTATTTTTATTTTTTTATTTCACATTTATTTAACCAGGTAGCCAAGTTGAGAACAAGTTCTCATTTACAACTGCAACCTGGCCAAGATAAAGCAAAACAGTGTGACAAAAACAACAACACAAAGTTACACATAAACAAACGTACAGTCAATAACACAATAGAAAAGAAAAATAGAAAAATCTATGTACAGTGTGTGTAAATGTAGAAGAGTAGGGAGGTAGGCAATAAATAGGCCATAGAGGTGAAATAATTACAATTTAGCATTAATACTGGAGTGATAGATGTGCAGATGATGATGTGCAAGTAGAGATACTGGGGTGCAAAAGAGCAAGAGGGTAAGTAATAATATGGGGGTGAGGTTGTTGGGTGTGCTATTTACAGATTGGCTGTGTACAGGTACAGTGTACGGTGAGCTTCTCTGACAGCTGTTGCTTAAAGTGGGATATAAGACTCCAGCTTCAGTGATTTTTGCAATTCGTTCCAGTCATTAGCAGCAGAGAACCGGAAGGAAAGGTGGCCAAAGGAAGTGTTGGCTTTGGGGATGACCAGTGCAATATACTGCTGGAACACGTGCTAAGGGTTGCTATGGTGACCAGTGAGCTGAGATAAGGCGGGGCTTTACCTAGCAAAGACTTATAGATGACCTGGAACCAGTGGGTTTGGCGATGGATACGTAGTGAGGGCCAGCCAACGAGAGCACATGGGTTGCAATGGTGGGTAGTATATGGGGCTTTGGTGACAAAACGGATGGCACTGTGATAGACTACATCCAGTTTGCTGAGTAGAGTGTTGGAGGCTATTTTGTAAATGACATCACCGAAGTCAAGGATCAGTAGGATAGTCAGTTTTACGACGGTATGTTTGGCAGCATGAATGAAGGAGGCTTTGTTGTGAAATAGGAAGCCGATTCTAGATTTAATTTTGGATTGAGATGCTTAATGTGAGTCTGGAAGGAAAGTTTACAGTCTAACGAGACACCTAGGTATTTGTAGTTGTCCACATATTCTAGGTCAGAACTGTCCAGAGTAGGGATGCTAGTTGGGCAGGAGGGTGCGAGCAGCAATCGGTTGAAGAGCATGCATTTAGTTTTACTAGCATTTAAAAGCAGTTGGAGGCCACGGAAGGAGTGTTGTGTGGCATTAAAGCTTGTTTGGAGGTTTGTTAGCAATGTATCCAAAGAAGGGCCAGATGTATACAGAATGGTGTTGTCTGTGTAGAGGTGGATCAGAGAATCACCAGCAGCAAGAGCGACGTCATTGATATATACAGAGAAAAGAGTCGGCCCGAGAATTAAACTCTGTGGTACCCCATAGAGACTGCCAGAGGTCTGGACAACAGGGCCTCCGATTTGACATACTGAACTCTATCTGAGAAGCAGTTGGTGAACCAGGCGAGGCAGTCATTTGAGAAACCAAGGCTATTGAGTCTGCCGTTAAGAATGCGGTAATTGAAAGAGTCGAAAGCTTTGGCCAGACCGATGAAGACGGCTGCACAGTACTGTCTTTTATCGATGGCAGTTATGATTTCGTTTAGGACCTTGAGCGTGGCTGAGGTGCACCCATGACCAGCTCGGAAACCAGATTGCATAGCGGAGAAGGTACGGTGGGATTCGAAATGGTCGGTGATCTGTTTGTTAACTTGGCTTTCGAATATTTTTAGAAGGGCAGGACGGATATAGGCCTAAAACAGTTTGGGTCTAGAGTGTCTCCCCCTATGAAGAGGGGGATGACCGCGGCAGCTTTCCAATCTCAGATGATACGAAAGAGAGGTTGAATAGGCTAGTAATAGGGTTTGCAACAATTTCTGCGGATAATTTTAGAAAGTAAGGGTCCAGATTGTCTAGCCCAGCTGATTTGTAGGGATCCAGATTTTGCAGATCTTTCAGAACATCAGCTGTCTGGATTTGGGTGAAGGAGAAGCGGGGGGGGGGGCATGGGCAAGTTGCAGCAGGGGATGCTGAGATGTTGGCCGGGGTAGGGGTAGCCAGGTGGAAAGCATGGCCAGCCGTAGAAAAATGTTTATTGAAATTCTCAATTATAGTGGATTTATTGGTGGTGACAGTGTTCCCTAGCCTCAGTGCAGTGGGCAGCTGGGAGGAGGTGCTCTTATTCTCCATGGACTTTACAGTGTCCCAAAACTTTTGGGAATTAGTGCTACAGGAAGCAAATTTCTATTTGAAAAAGCTAGCCTTAGCTTTCCTAACTGACTGAGTTTATTGGTATATGTTTAATAAATGTATTGTATGTGTGTGGCAGGCTTACAATGATGGCAAAAAAACAACATTTGAGAGTGCGCTGACCCTGGTGCGAGAGGGGGTACGCAGCTGGGGGGTACGCAGCTGGGGGGTACGCAGCTGGGGGGTACGCAGCTGGAAGTGGAATGTTTGAAGGGGTACGGGACTATAACATTGGGAACCACTGCTCTATGCTAGTAAGATCACAGTAAATAACTGATGTATCGAGGTTCGTATTGGAGCACATTATACATAACATTATTATTGCAGACATATTCCACCCAAACACGTACCTTGAAATAACAAGCCAACACCCATAAGCTTCTTTCCACATCGTTGTTAATAAATAACTACTGTACATACAGTACATCTATATTCAATGTGGAGAGGTGAGTACACCATAAACAATGCAGATATACAACACACAATCACACACACACACACACACACACACACAATCACACACACAAACATACAATCACACACACATACAATCACACACACACACAACATTTAATTATCTGAATCATCAATTGGAAAGATGGAGATGGGGTGGTGAATTTACATTTAAGACTTTACACTGAACATGGCGTAATTGCTGTCCCTGATAGCTCAAGAGAGGGACAGTGGGGGGAACAGATATGTGAAGACATATACTGCGTCCCAAATGGCACCCTATGAGCCCTGGTCAAAAGTAGTGCACTATAAAGGGAATAGGGTGGCATTTAGACAAAACCACTGTTGTGAGTGACACTAATGGCAAATGACAATGAGGTGAATTCCTCACCCAAACCTAGAGACTGAATGAGCTCTAACTTGAGATGGTATGAAAACAGCTAGACCTTAGTAAATAAGCCAATTATAATTACATTTACAAAGCAATAGTAGCAGTAGCTCAGAAGACTCCTAGAATATAATTCTGGTAATTGGTCAAGGCAATGCCAGCATAATCCAGAGTTTAACTTTTAAGAGTCCATAGTCTTACAGAACCAATGGTAATTTAAATTGCCACTTTTTGCCGTTTTTCTGTGTGTATTCATTTTACAGCTGTTTCCCACCATAGACAATGGGAGCAAGCTGTGCTCCCCCCCCTCCGACACCCCCCAATATTGACAGGTATGACTCAAAGGTCACACAGAGAGTATTGTCCAGTAATTACCATTAGGATTATCAGACCTGCTTTTGTTGTCAGAAAGCTAAGCCTTGTACTCTTCCCCATTTTTAATTAAAATAACGGGGGGAAAGAAAATAGAAATTACACTACAAAAGAGCCTCGTATCAGCCGGTGGCCGAATTCTTTACATGGTGCTCCTCGATTAGCTGAGAGAGAAAAAAATAGTTCATTCCGCTGTTGTATCACCATGGTGATTCACTCAGCAGGTCTGGCTGGTGAATAAGATGTAACTTTTGACTGGACCAGAAGATGTTAATGTAAAGGGTATTTATAGTGAGTCAGTACTCACTGACATTATGAATTCTATAGGTAAGGCCAGCACATCTCAAAGATAGAGTATGAAACCCTGCCGTCTTTTCTCTCACCATGGACCGATATGTATGAAGCTTCAGTAAAATAAATAGTATAATGATTCCAATGGATGAGCTAAGATTTGCACTGGGTAATACAACCTGATGTGAATACTCAACGTGAGACGTAGGACTGATTTATAACCCCTGGTCTGTGTCAAGGCATGTGGACTATACGAAATGACCATATGCACGTCTGTGACTCTTGTCCTCTTCCTTTTAAGCGATTTTATTGGTTTATGGCCAGATTCATATTCCTTGGGGGTTTCGCGAAACTGCAAAACTGACCCCAGATCAGCATCTAGGAGCAACCACCCTACACCTACTGTAGTAATGCACCTTGAGACAGAGGCTGACGTCTCACTCCACTAGTCCACTATGAATTCCACTAACCAGCTTTCATGTCAAAGCCTCTAAAGTGCTGGCCAGTATCAAGCTGATTTGTCTAGGCTAGGAAGCTACATTATGGCAGCCCTCATCACCTCTCTGATTCAGAGTGGTTGGGTTAAATGTGGAAGACACATTTCAGTTGAATGCATTCAGTTGTACAACTGACTAGGTATCCCTCCTTTCCCTTTCCCTTTACCACTTATTAAAGAGCTGTAAAATGTCTCCTCAGCCAGTGGTCCGATCTTCCAAAGGCTTGTGATCACTGTCTTAGTCCACCAATAAAAGCCAAATCCCTACAATAAGCCAAGCTCAACCTGACCTCACCAGAGTGTGTATGTGTCTGACCCCCCCCCCCCCCTCCTCCAGACAGCTGGCGTCTCAGTGAGGGGGTGTTCGAACACACTGAGCGAACAGCACCCCTCAGAGACATGACCAATGAGGAGCATGCGGTCACCATGCAGCCTCCTGGATGGCTCCTGAGAGGCAGCTGGGAGTGTCTAAGTACGTTGGGTCAGTGTAGAGATCCAGGTGACCAGGAAGAGGAGAATCTCATATGAGTTCAATCCCTGGGCTGATGAGACCAATAAAGAGGCACTAGGCTGAGGAGACCAGGACAGAGCCACTGTACCACACGTTCCAGTTGCTGTTGGCACAACCAACTATGGCTGGATCTTTTTGTCCCTGTCCTGGCACCGTACTCAGCTCCCAAATTGATATTTTGACCTCACAAAAGTGATCATGAATGGCATATTGTGTTTATTAAGGCAGGGCAGTCTTTTTGTGTCATATCCCCATCTTTCGTTTGATTCTAAATTCACTTATCGTGACCTGACAGGCTATTGAGTGGCACTTCAGAAAGCCTAGGAGTGGATTCTACAAAAAGATTAGGAAGGTCTGAAGAGTGTTTCTAATCAACTATCTAACCTTTTAGCTGCTTCACTAAGAACGTATTAAGGCCACAAAGATGATTAGCCAGCTACGGCTCCTTTAACCTTCTAAGGCACAAAGCTCATCATCCACAATACCTTTTAACCCCTGGTTCCTGATAAACACTATAATTCCTTACTTCCAGACCCTCAAAGGGAGGAAAATGAATAGTGTTTCCTGATTGTGATCATACAAAGGTAAAGATGAACATTAACCAGCATTCTTGCAACTCCTTTGTTCTGGTTCATATTTAGCACCCTTTATAGTTACATTAATTCCTGATTGATTTAATGTGCCATTCTGGAAAATATTAGTGACAGAAACGAGTGAAGGGATATGATACAGCACTTTCTGTGTCACAAAAAAAGAAATACAGACACATAGTGACAATAATGTGGGTGCAAATGTCTCTTTGCCCATCTCTCATGTACTCTTTCCTGATAGGCATATAAATATATAACTAGGGTGAGGGTGAATCACTGAGTATCAATGAGTGATGAGCTTGTCTGACCTCATTTCAGTTTCTGGCCTGTAATGAGTCCATTAGGTTTGGCAAGGAGGCAGAGTTGGCACCACACGCTGACTTGTCTCCCTGCTTGCTGGGGGATTAGAGAGAGAGAGGGAGAGAGAGGGAGACAGGGAGAGAAAGAGGGAGAGAGGGAGAGGGAGAGGGTAGAGAGAGGGAGAGAGAGAGAAGGGGAAATGAGAGAGGGAGGGAATGTTTACTTGGTCCTACAGAATGCTAATGTCGCATGTAGCCCTGCATCAGAGAAAAGCATGTTTACCTTTCAGTAATCAAATTGTCTGCTGTTCCAAATAGCTGTGAAAAGATATTCAGGAGAAACAGATAAGCCACACAGTGAATTGGCTAGAATGGGTGTTCCCACAGGTTTTGGTGAACACACCATTTGGAGGCGCAAAGGTTGCAGAGACATGTTCCAATAGCCCTAATCTCTTCACCTTGACTGGCTGAGAAACCTCTCTCTCTCATTCTCTCTCTTTTGCTCTCTCTCTTTGTATCTTGCAGACAGCAGAGAGAAAATGTTTGTTAACAATGCCCTTAACATTTTTTACTTTACGAGTCCACAAGTGGTCGGCAATCAGGAGATTGCCTGCTGTCCTCGCAAGTGTTTTCCTTACCCACCTGGGGAAAATAAATAGTAACTATGCTAGTTAATGATTGCACTTACCATATGGGATGTCTATCAACTCTTGTCGGATAGAGAAGTTGATTGCTATGCACTGCAATAGTCCTGGACATTATAATAACTACAGTATACAGCTCACAACTCTGTCACAAATGAATACAACAAATCATATCCGTTTAGGATTCCCAGTTTTGACTGAAGTGTTGCCTTAAAAACTGCAAACGTTTTGTTGTTGTTGTAACGTTTTATTCCATGAACATTATCTTCCATATGATGTCCCAGTTCGAATTCAATAGTTTTTGACAGCATTCTGGGAATCCTTTGATTGTCTGCTTCTATGACGCAGTCATCCTTTTCACACCGTCTTCAGACCTGGGTTTAAATACTATTTGAAATATTTTCTTTATCTGTACTTGATTGAGCTTGCATGGCTTAATGGACCAATATAATAGTCCTAAAACTGTGAACCCCGCTCATCTAGCACTCCAGGCAGACTTGAGCAAACGCTCAAAGTATTTGAAAGATTTCAAATACTGTTTGAACCCAAGTCTGGCTTTCTTCCTAAGCTTTAACCTTGGCTGTGCCAGTTGACACCGGCTCTGCAAACCAAGCTTGGCCTTTGAAACAGCCCCTCCCAGATGAGTGAATCAAGCAACATTCTCTCACCCACCAACAATGACAAGCTTCCTAATTAACCTTCAGCGGCTTGCCATGCACGTGTTCACTGGCAGAACCTTCTGTAGTTCACTTCTGTAGCAAAACGGTGTGTTGTAACAACAGTTTATCACCCCTGCAGGGTCAGTCGGAAACCAGCGTGGGAGCTGGGCCTCGCGGGACCCTCACCGCAGGCGGCCCACATGCCTGCACCGCCACAGATAAGGAAAAGGAATAGGGCATGGAGTGGGGGGGAGCTTTAATCTTTCTCAAACCACTGCCCCACCCCACCCCCAGCCCTCAAACTCATTCTAACTTCCCCTCCCTTTTCTGTTTCTCTACCTCCCCGTTGCCACAATGAAAGGCTGTTTTGTTATTGTCTGGTGGTGATTTAGGCAGTGATGATGGACCTTACAGCGCTAGCTAGCTGTGTGACTGCTGACATGTCCTCAGTGTTTCAGGATAGCTGAGCGTCTGTGTCCTTGTCAACAGACAGGTCAACAGTTTTTCAAATACCAGGGCTGTGTTTCATATTCACAACAGTGGAAATTAGGAAAAATGATCTAGAAATGAAGGCGTAGGGTGTATCTCAAATGGCACTCTATTCCATATAGTGCACTAGTTGTGACCATTGCCTCTATGGGCCCTAGTCAAAAGTAGTGCACTAAATAGGGAATAGGGTGCCATGAAATAGGGTGCCATTTGGGATACATCCTGAATATTTTGCAGAGAGAGATCAGAGTTGACCTTCACTCTGTTGTGACCCTCTCTGTTCTCACTCTTGGAGAGCGTGGGCTTCGTTGGCAGCTTGATGAGGACGTAGTGCCAGGCCCAGCTGAACAGTTTGGGGAAATCATTGAGCTGCAACTTTCTTGGTTGTACCCAAATCACATATGGATGAATAATGTATAGGCTACTATATGTGACTGTATGAAATAATATGCCTAAACAACATACTCTGTCAAAAATGTGTTGGCTGCTGGATCTTTACCAGTAATCCATATAAAGAAGAAAATGGATAGCTCTCCAAATAGAAAGTTTCAATCACTCATGTATCTGACCCCTTTGCTCATTGACAAATACACAAATGATTGAAACCACGCTGTTCATTTTATTTTGAGATAGAAAACAAAAGATTGAAAAAAGTCCTGCTGAGATTGAACCTGTCCTAATATGGACACCATGAATTTGTATTGTCCTCTTGGTTCAGAGATGTTCCATCTTAATCATTTTGATATAATGTACTTTACACATCTCAATTCCAACCAACTAACAGATTAAAATCCCAGCATGCTCCCTGGTTTTAAGTCCTGTATGAAGTTGTCTGTCAGTCTAGTGACGGTCAAAGACAATAAGGCCATTTACACCCAGGTGCTCCAGCAGTGACAATAACCTAAAGAGATCATTATTGTGATGGATGTGGCTCGGGCATCACAGAGCTCAAGCAGAGGGATGCGCTGTCTTGCTGACTTTCTGTTCAAGTGTCAATCCCATCCTCTCTCTGTCTGCTAGCATCAGGCCTGCACGCTGCGCAGGGTGATGGAGGTGACACGTCTACAGGGTTCCAGCACTAATGACGTGATAGATAGTGACAGCTAGGTGTTCTATACATGTGACCATTGACCCCACACACACGCCCCTTGGGGATGTAGCCTATCACCCCCCCCACCACCGAAGGTTGTTTGTGCCTCATCTTCATTACACACGTGTTACTATTTGACAAGACATGTGTTCTTGTTATTTGACAAGTGGATCATTTCTGTATCACACAGGGATCTACTGCTACACATCTGTGGCTGTTGAGCAAATTGAGAAGACTAAACTTCTTGGTGTGTCCTTAGACTGTAAATTGTAATGGTCAAGGCTTATTGATTCAATTGTTGTAAAGATGGGCAGAGGTCTGTCTGTGACAAAGAGATGCTCAGCATTTTTTAACACCAAACAAGTCCTGCAGGCTCTAGTTTAATCTAATCTTCACTATTGCCTGGTGATATGGCCAAGTGCTGTAAATAAGGACCTAGATAAGCTGCAGCTGGTCTAGAATAGAGCAGCACGTCTTGACCTTCAATGTACACAGAGGGCTAATATAAACACTATGTATGCCAGTCTCTCTTGGCTCAAAGTAGAGGAGAGATTGACTGCATTAAATCTTATTTTTTTAATTAATATTATTGTGTTGAAAACTCCAAATAGTCTGTATAATCAACTTACATATTGAGACCTAGGTCTCTTTTTAAAATATGCCCTGTAAAATTCAACATAAATATACACATTATACACTATTTTTTGTTTGTTTGTTTGTGTGTATATATATATATATATATATATATATATATATATATATATATATATATATATATTAATATACAAAAAGCACAAATATAACATCACAAATCAGCCACAAAAACAGTTACATTCCTCTACAAATAAGTACCCAATCAATACTTTAAGTTGCCAGAACGGCACCAGAACGTCAAGATGAAATTAATTTAGAATTTTGTTCCAGAAATACGGTGCATTAAAACTAAAAGAAGATGATCCTAGCTCCGTGGAGACCCTAGGAACCTCAACAGTTAACCAATCCTGTGAACAGGTTAGGCAATTCAGATGTCTAGACTTCAACAGCAAAGTTAGATAAGAGGGAAGTTTATGAATTAGGGCCTTGTAAACAAAAAGGGAGTAATGTAGAGATCTACAGTCTTTAGCGAAGTCCAGCCAACCTTTTGATACAGGATACAGTGATGAGTATCAAATCTGTCCCCTGTAACAAAACGAAGGGCAATATGGTAGATGGCATCCAAAGGTTTAAGAGTAGTAGCAGCTGCACTTTGATAAATAATATCACCGTAATCAAGAACAGATAAAAAGGTTGACTGAATAATCTGCTTCCTACTGATTAGAGAAAGACATGATCTGTTTCTGGAGAAAAAAAACTACTTTAAATCTTAGCATCTTTTAACCAGCTCATCTACATGTTTTTTAAATGTCAAATCCATATAAATCCAAATGCCTAGGTATTTGCTGAAGAATAGCTCTGACAGGGGTCTCTTCACAGTGCCCAAATCCAGAACAAATTCAAGGCAATGCACAGTATTACATAGAGCCATGATCACATGGAACTCCCTTCCATCTCAGATTACTCAAACAAACAATAAAAAAATGAATAAAACAACACCTGTCTTCTATCTGACCTAATTAAACTAGTTAGGGCATACTGTATGTATATGCAGTAATGTATGTATGCGTGTAAGTGTGTAATATCTATGTTAATGGTTTTAAATGTATGTTTTTGTCTGTTATGCATTTTTCGTTATGTGTCAGACCCCAGGAAGACTAGCTGTCGCCATTGGCGTTGGTTAATGGGGAGCCCAATAAACAAAAAAAACAATATGTATCGCCATTACCAAGCAGTGTAGACCTAGCATGGATCCCAGATCTGTTTGTGCTGTCTTGCCAACTCCTTGTTTCAAGGCTGTCATGCCGAACACAATGGAGGTGTTGGCAAGACATCACAAATAGACCTGGGAGCCAGTCTTGGGCAGATGTCTTAAACAAGCATATTGTTAATTGTAAATTCTAGACCTTTCGTGAGTCTGGGTTAAAATATTGTTATTAACTTTGTAAAGATAGCGTCACTTCCACATGCTCACCTCCTCTGGCCTTTCAGTATTATAAATCTAACACAACGTTCTTTAAATAAGGAAATTAATTATTTACACTTCAAGCTAAAATACCTTGAAGAAGAAAAAACTCAGACACACAATGAGTCATTTTTGTGCCAGGAAGTTTCCCCACTCCTACTATGATAGCCTGATTTTCCCCCTAGAGGTTCTCCGATAAGATTATATGTGTTTCATTTGAATTAACGGATAGCCTGCAGTTATGATCCTGACTAAATACCAGCCATTTAGCTGGGGTCATACAATCTTATACAAGTTAGAAAGCATTATTACTGCATGGGGCAGCAGGTAGCCTAGCGGTTGAGTGTTGGACTAGAAACCGAAAGGTGGCAAGATTGAATCCCTGAGCTGACAAGGTAAAAATCTGTCGTTCTGCATCTGAACAAGGCAGTTAACCCACTGTTCCTAGGCCGTCATAGAAAATCAGAATTTGTCTGACTTGCCTAGTTAAATAAAGATCAAGTAAAATGCCCTATGTACAGTGCAACAAAATTAAACTCAGATCTACTGGTGGAACAACATAAAGGTAGGATTAATGGCCTCCTATTGGAACTGGTTATATGGTCTCCTATTGGAACTAGTTATATGGCCTCCTATTGGAACTAGTTATATGGCCTCCTATTGGAACTAGTTATATGGCCTCCTATTGGAACTAGTTATATGGCCTCCTATTGGAACTAGTTATATGGCCTCCTATTGGAACTAGTTATATGGCCTCCTATTGGAACTAGTTATATGGCCTCCTATTGGAACTAGTTATATGGCCTCCTATTGGAACTAGTTATATGGTCTCCTATTGGAACTAGTTATATGGCCTCCTATTGGAACTAGTTATATGGCCTCCTATTGGAACTAGTTATATGGCCTCCTATTGGAACTAGTTATATGGCCTCCTATTGGAACTAGTTATATGGTCTCCTATAGGAACTAGTTATATGGCCTCCTATTGGAACTAGTTATATGGCCTATTGGAACTAGTTATATGGCCTCCTATTGGAACTAGTTATATGGCCTCCTATTGGAACTAGTTATATGGCTTCTTATTGGAACTAGTTATATGGTCTCCTATTGAAACTAGTTATATGGCCTATTGGAACTAGTTATATGGCCTCCTATTGGAACTAGTTATATGGTCTTCTATTGGAACTACTTATACGGTCTCCTATTGGAACTAGTTATATGGCCTATTGGAACTACTTATATGGCCTCCAATTGGAACTAGTTATATGGCCTCCTATTGGAACTAGTTATATGGCCTCCTATTGGAACTAGTTATATGGCCTCCTATTGGAACTAGTTATATGGTCTCCTATTGGAACTAGTTATATGGCCTCCTATTGGAACTAGTTATATGGCCTCCTATTGGAACTAGTTATATGGTCTCCTATTGGAACTAGTTATATGGCCTCCTATTGGAACTAGTTATATGGCCTCCTATTGGAACTAGTTATATGATGGCCTATTGGAACTAGTTATATGGCCTCCTATTGGAACTAGTTATATGGCCTCCTATTGGAACTAGTTATATGGCCTCCTATTGGAACTAGTTATATGGCCTCCTATTGGAACTAGTTATATGGCCTCCTATTGGAACTAGTTATATGGCCTCCTATTGGAACTAGTTATATGGCCTCCTATTGGAACTAGTTATATGGCCTCCTATTGGAACTAGTTATATGGCCTCCTATTGGAACTAGTTATATGGCCTCCTATTGGAACTAGTTATATGGCCTCCTATTGGAACTAGTTATATGGCCTCCTATTGGAACTAGTTATATGGCCTCCTATTGGAACTAGTTATATGGTCTCCTATTGGAACTAGTTATATGGCCTCCTATTGGAACTAGTTATATGGCCTCCTATTGGAACTAGTTATATGGCCTCCTATTGGAACTAGTTATATGGCCTCCTATTGGAACTAGTTATATGGCCTCCTATTGGAACTAGTTATATGGTCTCCTATAGGAACTAGTTATATGGCCTCCTATTGGAACTAGTTATATGGCCTATTGGAACTAGTTATATGGCCTCCTATTGGAACTAGTTATATGGCCTCCTATTGGAACTAGTTATATGGCTTCTTATTGGAACTAGTTATATGGTCTCCTATTGAAACTAGTTATATGGCCTATTGGAACTAGTTATATGGCCTCCTATTGGAACTAGTTATATGGTCTTCTATTGGAACTACTTATACGGTCTCCTATTGGAACTAGTTATATGGCCTATTGGAACTACTTATATGGCCTCCAATTGGAACTAGTTATATGGCCTCCTATTGGAACTAGTTATATGGCCTCCTATTGGAACTAGTTATATGGCCTCCTATTGGAACTAGTTATATGGTCTCCTATTGGAACTAGTTATATGGCCTCCTATTGGAACTAGTTATATGGCCTCCTATTGGAACTAGTTATATGGTCTCCTATTGGAACTAGTTATATGGCCTCCTATTGGAACTAGTTATATGGCCTCCTATTGGAACTAGTTATATGGCCTCCTATTGGAACTAGTTATATGATGGCCTATTGGAACTAGTTATATGGCCTCCTATTGGAACTAGTTATATGGCCTCCTATTGGAACTAGTTATATGGCCTCCTATTGGAACTAGTTATATGGCCTCCTATTGGAACTAGTTATATGGCCTCCTATTGGAACTAGTTATATGGCCTCCTATTGGAACTAGTTATATGGCCTCCTATTGGAACTAGTTATATGGCCTCCTATTGGAACTAGTTATATGGCCTCCTATTGGAACTAGTTATATGGCCTCCTATTGGAACTAGTTATATGGCCTCCTATTGGAACTAGTTATATGGCCTCCTATTGGAACTAGTTATATGGCCTCCTATTGGAACTAGTTATATGGCCTCCTATTGGAACTAGTTATATGGTCTCCTATTGGAACTAGTTATATGGCCTCCTATTGGAACTAGTTATATGGCCTCCTATTGGAACTAGTTATATGGCCTCCTATTGGAACTAGTTATATGGCCTCCTATTGGAACTAGTTATATGGTCTCCTATAGGAACTAGTTATATGGTCTCCTATTGGAACTAGTTATATGGCCTCCTATTGGAACTAGTTATATGGCCTATTGGAACTAGTTATATGGCCTCCTATTGGAACTAGTTATATGGCTTCTTATTGGAACTAGTTATATGGTCTCCTATTGAAACTAGTTATATGGCCTATTGGAACTAGTTATATGGCCTCCTATTGGAACTAGTTATATGGTCTTCTATTGGAACTACTTATACGGTCTCCTATTGGAACTAGTTATATGGCCTATTGGAACTACTTATATGGCCTCCAATTGGAACTAGTTATATGGCCTCCTATTGGAACTAGTTATATGGCCTCCTATTGGAACTAGTTATATGGCCTCCTATTGGAACTAGTTATATGGTCTCCTATTGGAACTAGTTATATGGCCTCCTATTGGAACTAGTTATATGGCCTCCTATTGGAACTAGTTATATGGTCTCCTATTGGAACTAGTTATATGGCCTCCTATTGGAACTAGTTATATGGCCTCCTATTGGAACTAGTTATATGATGGCCTATTGGAACTAGTTATATGGCCTCCTATTGGAACTAGTTATATGGCCTCCTATTGGAACTAGTTATATGGCCTCCTATTGGAACTAGTTATATGGCCTCCTATTGGAACTAGTTATATGGCCTCCTATTGGAACTAGTTATATGGCCTCCTATTGGAACTAGTTATATGGCCTCCTATTGGAACTAGTTATATGGCCTCCTATTGGAACTAGTTATATGGCCTCCTATTGGAACTAGTTATATGGCCTCCTATTGGAACTAGTTATATGGTCTCCTATTGGAACTAGTTATATGGCCTCCTATTGGAACTAGTTATATGGCCTCCTATTGGAACTAGTTATATGGCCTCCTATTGGAACTAGTTATATGGCCTCCTATTGGAACTAGTTATATGGTCTCCTATTGGAACTAGTTATATGGCCTCCTATTGGAACTAGTTATATGGCCTCCTAATTGGGGGAACTAGTTATATGGCCTCCTATTGGAACTAGTTATATGGCCTCCTATTGGAACTAGTTATATGGCCTCCTATTGGAACTAGTTATATGGCCTCCTATTGGAACTAGTTATATGGCCTCCTATTGGAACTAGTTATATGGCCTCCTATTGGAACTAGTTATATGGCCTCCTATTGGAACTAGTTATATGGCCTCCTATTGGAACTAGTTATATGGCCTCCTATTGGAACTAGTTATATGGTCTCCTATTGGAACTAGTTATATGGCCTCCTATTGGAACTAGTTATATGGCCTCCTATTGGAACTAGTTATATGGCCTCCTATTGGAACTAGTTATATGGTCTCCTATTAAATCTAAAGGTAGGCTTTATGGTATCCTATTAAATCTAAAGGTAGGCTTTATGGTATCCTATTAAATCTAAAGGTAGGCTTTATGGTATCCTATTAAATCTAAAGGTAGGCTTTATGGTATCCTATTAAATCTAAAGGTAGGCTTTATGGAATCCTATTAAATCTAAAGGTATGCTATATGGTGTCCTATTAAATCTAAAGGTAGGCTTTATGGTATCCTGTTGGAACTAGCTAGTAGATATGTTTCTGTGAACATGCAACAATGTAACATGGCAGTGTTTCCATGACTACATATCCTATCTGTAGTGTCATGCCAGGGACAACGTGATTAAATGCACTGTGACGGATTACTGTAGTTTTTACAGTTAAATCTGTCGACCACAGTGCATTGTATTCTAGCTAATTGCTACATTTGTTAGCTGTACCCTCTCTTTTCCACATGACAGTTGTTACTGCTGTTCAAGCATTCACTTTCATGTCTCTGTAAATAAATAAAATGTTGTGAGTACGGCATCCATATTAGGACATCCTCAATCTCAGCAGGATATCTTTCAATCACTGCAGTGTGTTCCACTTTCTGACCTTTGACAAAAAACTGGTATTAGATCCATTCAATTGTACAACCCTTTCTAAACCTGCAATGAAAGCCCATATCTTGGAGCATGTTTCTTTTCTATATGAGGGAGGAAATTAGTATTTTAATCTGGCAAAATGAGGTCAGTGTTGAGTCTGATTATGGAAGCAGAGATTAGCTAACGGTGTCTCACTCAGGTGGGTGACTCATCTTCCCAAACTAAAGACCCATCAAATATCTCTCCCTGAGATGATGCTAGAAATACTAACAGATGAAGTCCTCAGATTATTTAAATGGTTTTCAGAAAACCCTGATTCATATCAATGTAGAGATGGGAACTATAAGTGTGCTTCATAGATATCCCTTCCCTTTACATAAACCAAGGGGTGTCAAACTCATTCCATGGAGGACCTAGTGTCTGCAGGTTTTTTGTTTTTTACTTTCAATTAAGCCCTAGACAACCAGGTGAGTTCCTTACTAATTAGGTGACCTTAATTCATCAATCAAGTACAAGGGAGGAGTAAAAACCCGCAGACACTCAGACCTCTGTGGAATGAGTTTGACACATGTGGCGTAAACCCTCCATCTACAACCCATAAAGCAGTGAAAACAGACTAAGCCTCGAGTCAGCAGTCAACAGGGAAGATTCTCAGGGGTGTCGCTATTAAAGACAAAACTAAAAGCCTCAGATTGAAGTGCTAAAGAGAGACGTTCATATTGAGCGAGACGACGGATAAAAGGTTTTTCTACGGGGAGGAAGAAAGTGTTGAGAGCACTACATGGGAGTACAGTAGCACATATTCAGAGGCCTTTCAATTCCCCATCAATGTCTTTCCCCTTATGCATGTAAATAAAAGGCTTTTATATCAAGCTAATGACGGAGCTCAGACACAATTATCATTGAATCATACAACCTACATAGAATTACCTGGGCACCATAATTATGATAGTTAATCCGTTTTTTTTTGGTGCAGACAATATGGTCGCTCTGATGTATCCGTCTGTGTATCATGTGCTGTCAGGGGAAATATGTTACTTCCTCATCTTTTTTTCCCCTCTCAATTTATATCCAGCCACAGAGGGGAAAAAAATTCTAGATCACCTGTACTCCACACACAGAGACGCGTACAAAGCTCTCCCTCGCCCTCCATTTGGTAAATCCGACCATAACTCTATCCTCCTGATTCCTGCTTACAAGCAAAAATTAAAGCAGGAAGCACCAGTGACTCGGTCTATAAAAAAAATGGTCAGATGAAGCAGATGCTAAACTACAGGACTGTTTTGCTATCACAGACTGGAAAATGTTCCGGGATTCTTCCGATGACATTGAGGAATACACCACATCAGTCACTGGCTTTATCAATAAGTGCATTGAGGACGTCGTCCCCACAGTGACTGTACGTACATACCCCAACCAGAAGCCATGGATTACAGGCAACATTCGCACTGAGCTAAAGGGTAGAGCTGCCACTTTCAAGGTGCGGGACTCTAACCCGGAAGCTTACAAGAAATCCCGCTATGCCCTGTGGCGAACCATCAAACAGGCAAAGCGTCAATACAGGGCTAAGATTGAATCATACTACACCGGCTCCGACGCTCGTCGGATGTGGCAGGGCTTGCAAACTATTACAGACTACAAAGGGAAGCACAGCCGCAAGCTGCCCAGTGACACGAGCCTACCAGACGAGCTATTTCACTTCTATGCTCGCTTCGAGGCAAGCAACACTGAGGCATGCATGAGAGCATCAGCTGTTCCGGGCGACTGTGTGATCACGCTCTAAGTAGCCGACTTGAGTAAGACCTTTAAACAGGTCAACATTCACAAGGCTGCGGGGCCAGATGGATTACCAGGATGTGTGCTCCGGGCATGTGCTGACCAACTGGCAGGTGTCTTCACTGACATTTTCAACATGTCCCTGATTGAGTCTGTAATAGCAACATGCTTCAAGCAGACCACCATAGTCCCTGTGCCCAAGAACACAAAGGCAACCTGCCTAAATGACTACAGACCCGTAGCACTCACGTCCGTAGCCATGAAGTGCTTTGAAAGGCTGGTAATGGCTCACATCAACACCATTATCCCAGAAACCCTAGACCACTCCAATTTGCATACCGCCCAAACAGATCCACAGATGATGCAATCTCTATTGCACTCCACACTGCCCTTTCCCACCTGGACAAAAGGAACACCTATGTGAGAATGCTATTCATTGACTACAGCTCAGCGTTCAACACCATAGTACCCTCAAAGCTCATCACTAAGCTAAGGAACCTGGGACTAAACACCTCCCTCTGCAACTGGATCCTGGACTTCCTGACGGGCCGCCCCCAGGTGGTGAGGGTAAGTAACAACACATCTGCCACGCTGATCCTCAACACTGGAGCTCCCCAGGGGTGCGTGCTCAGTCCCCTCCTGTACTCCCTGTTCACCCACGACTGCATGGCCAGGCACGACTCCAACACCATCATTAAGTTTGCTGACGACACAACAGTGGTAAGCCTGATCACCGACAACGACGAGACAGCCTATAGGGAGGAGGTCAGAGACCTGGCCGGGTGGTGCCAGAATAACAACCTATCCCTCAATGTAACCAAGACTAAGGAGATGATTGTGGACTACAGGAAAAGGAGCACCGAGCACATCCCCATTCTCATCGACGGGACTGTAGTGGAGCAGGTTGAGAGCTTCAAATTCCTTGGTGTCCACATCAACAACAAATTAGAATGGTCCAAACACATCAAGACAGTTGTGAAGAGGGCACGACAAAGCCTATTCCCCCTCAGGAAACTTAAAAGATTTGGCATGGGTCCTGCAGGAGGCCTGGCTCTGGGCGCAGGCACAGGACTCACCAGGCTGGGAAGACATGCAGGAGGCCTGGCTCTGGGCGCAGGCACAGGACTCACCAGGCTGGGAAGACATGCAGGAGGCCTGGTTCTGGGCGCAGGCACAGGGTAGACCGGGTCCTGAAGACGCACTGGAGGTCTAGAGCGCACGGCCTGCACAACCCGCCCTGGCTCGATGCCCACTCTAGCATGGCACTTGCGGGGGGCTGGGATGTAGCGCACCGGGCTATGAGTGCGCACTGGAGACACCGTGCGCTCTACCGCATAACACGGTGCCTGACAAGTACCACGCCGCTTCCGGTAAGCACGGGGAGTTGGCTCAGGTCTAACGCCTGACTCTGCCAATCTCCCCGTGTGCCCCACCCCCCAAAGAATTTTTGGGGCTGCCTCTTCACCTCCACCTGCTTCCCCGGCAGGTTGTCGCAATGGTCAAATAGCTGTTTCCAAGTCCAGTCTATTCTTCCCTCCAATTCCTCCAGCGACCAGGATGCCATCACCTCCCGAGCACGCTGCTTCCTCCACTGCTGGTGCTGCTCCCCTCCACGCTGCTTGGTCCGTTTTTGGTGGGTAGATCTGTAACGGCTGTCTTTGGAGAGAGTGAACCAAGGTGCAGCGTGATTAGTGCTCATACATGAATTTATTGAAGATAGAACACTATAAATTCAAAAAACAAGAAACCAACAGCCTAACAGTTCTGTCAGGTGCAAAACACTAAACAGAAAATATCTACCCACCAAACCCAAAGGAAAAACATGCTGCCTAAGTATGACTCCCAATCAGAAACAACGATGTACAGCTGTTCCTGATTGGGAGCCATACCCGGCCGAAACAAAGCAATCCCCAACATAGAAATACAGACATAGAATGCCCACCCAAATCACACCCTGACCAAACCTAAATAGAGACATAAAAAGGCTCTCTCAGGTCAGGGCGTGACAGGGTGCGTCTCAAATAGCACCATATTCCCCTATTGGGCCTGGTCAAGAGTGGTGCACTATGTAAGGAATATGGTTCCATTTGGGGAAAAAAATCAAAAATACTAATTGCATGTGTCAAAGTATCTCGTCTGGAATTCTGATACAGTAGTTCAATAACAGCGACTGAGCAGCAAAAGGCCCCGTCGTCGAGATGCAAATAACCACTCCAACCTTGACAAATAGAACTTTGGTTTCAAACAGGCTTTCTAATGGAGCTGGGGGTGCAACTCTATTCACGTCAGGGGGTGCAACTCTAATCACGTCAGGGGGTGCAACTCTAATCACATCACTGTTCTTCCATCGAATAATAGTCATCAACATAATCACATTTCCCACACACTATGACAATTTTTTTTATACAATACAAGAAGCAAGCTTTTGAGTTTTGCAATGTGACAAGGCGTGATATTTAGATATACAGTATACACTCTTAGAAAAAGGTAGAACCCTTTTGGTACTAGGTAGAACCCTTTTGGGTTTCATTTGTATCCCTTTCCACAGAGGGTTCTACATGGAACCCAAAAGAGTTCTACCTAGAACCAAAAAGAGTTCTACCTGGAACCAATAAGGGTTCTACCTAGAACCAAAAAGAGTTCTTCCTGGAACCAAAAAGGGTTCTACCTAGAACCAAAAGGAGTTCTACCTAGAATCAAAAAGAGTTCTACCTGGAACCAAAAAGAGTTCTACCTAGAACCAAAAAGGGTTCTACCTAGAACCAAAAGGAGTTCTACCTGGAACCAAAAAGGGTTCTACCTGGAACCAAAATAGGGTTATCCTATGGGGACAGCCTCAGAACCCTTTTGGAGGCCTTTTGTCTAAGCGTGTAAAACACAGGGGCTAGGAGGCATGGTGACAACAAGCAACACGTTTTCCCATGTAAATCATTGACCAGTAACCCTGTAGTCTGTCTATCGTCTATCCAGAGTGATATCCATGATCATGTGCAACATTCATCAGGAACTAAGAGCAATGGCATTGTCATCACATGCAGTACTATCTATTATATAGCAAGTCATGAATATTCCCAATTCCGAGGTAAAATAGATTAATGAACACAGGACAATTCTGAAATGGAGATTAATTTCTGGGTTTCATGGTCATGTTATATATTTATCAGTGTCAAAGTGTTTTATTAATAAGCAATAGATCATCCCTGTCTCTCTCTCTAATAAAGGGGGTAATATTTCTAATTCACAAAGTAGCCGACGTTAATCTGGAAGAAGTGATGTGAATTAATTGAAGGAGAGGGACTGGACGTTGGTCACTGCCATGATATAATTAAAGTCATCACTAGCAGTGATTTATTCACATACAGTGCCTTCACAAAGTATTCACACTTTTTCCAAATGTTGTTGTGTTACAGCCTACATTTTAAATGGATTAAATTGAGATTTTGTGTCACTGGCCTATACACAATACCCCATAATGTCAAAGTGTAATCATGTTTTTTGTAAAAAAAATATTTTAAAAAAATACTAATAAAAATGACAAGCTGAAATGTCTTGAGTCAATAAGTATTCAACCCCTTTGTTACAGCAAGCCAAAATAAGTTCAGGGGTAAACGTGTTTAACAAGTTATATAATAAGTTGCATAGACTCCCTCTGTGTGCAATAATAGTGTTTAACATGATTTTGAATGACTACCTCATCTCTGTGCCCCACAGATACAATTACACAATTAACCACAAAGACCAAGGAGGTTTTCCAAAGCCTCGCAAAGAAGGGCACCTATTGGTAGATGGGTAAAAACTAAAAAGGCAGACATTGAATATCCCTTTGAGCATGGTGAAGTTATTAACTACACTTTGGATGGTGTATCAATACACCCAGTCACTACAAAGATAAAAGCGTCCTTCCTGACTCAGTTACCAGAGAGGAAGGAAACCGCTCAGGGATTTCACCATGAGGCCAATGGTGACTTTAAAACAGTTCCGTAGTTTAACGGCTGTGATAGGAGAAAACTGAGGATGGATCAACAACATTGTAGTAACTCCAAAATACTAACCTAAATGACAGAGTGAAAAGAAGGAAGCCTGTACAGAATACAAATATTCCAAAACATGCATCCTGTTTGCATTAAGGCACTAAAGTAAAACTGGAAAAAATGTGGCAAAGAAATAAACATTATGGCCTGAATACAAAGTGTTATGTTTGGTGCAAATCCAATACAACACATCACTGAGTACCACTCTTCATATTTGCAAGCCTGGTGGTGGCTGCGTCATGTTATGGGTATGCTTATTATCGGCAAACAATAGAGCTAAGCACAGAGAAAATCCTAAAGGAAAACCTGGTTCAGTCTGCTTTCCAACAGACACTGGGAGACAAATTCACACTTCAGCAGGACAATAACCTAAAATACAAGGCCAAATATACATATGCAAATATCAGACAATCCACGTGTGCAAAGCTTTAAGAGACTTAAGGACTCACAGCTGTAATCACTGCCAAAGGTGATTCTAACATGTATTCACTCGGGGTGTGAATGTATTTCAGTATTTCATTTGCAAATATTTCTAAAAACATGTTTTCACTTTCTCGTTATAGGGTACTGTGTGTAAATGTCTGAGAGAAAAAAAAAATATTTAACCCATTTAGATTTTTATTTTTTTTAATAAGTCAAGAGGTATGAATACTTTCTGAAGGCACTGTATGACTTCACACAGATTCATGTTAGAAATATCAAGATGTACATGGATACAGTCACATACAAAAACATCAGTTGATCATCAGCCTGTGTTCAGATAATCCAATGGAAGCATTTCCTCAATGATTATTTTTTTGTCGTACAGATGAATTTGTGTTAAAAAAAAGATTATTATTAGACCATGCTCTGACTACAGAAAATAGTTAACCATTTCATGAAGGACTTATAGAATGAAATAACATGCGTTTGCTACTGTAAGGTGCAGAGGAAGGTAAACTGATCTGCTCTGAGGACACCCACCTATACTTCTTCAGTATCTTTATTCCCCCAATTTATTAGAGAGAGAGAAGGGGGGATAGAGAGAGAGAAGGGGGATAGATAGAGAGAGAAAAAAGAGAGAGATGCCTCATTTATAATTAGGACAAATGATTAACCGTTGCATCCTTAGAGAGCCGTGGTGAATGAGTAGAGACGAGCCTAGTAATGGACATCCCTCTTTTTCACTGTCTGATCGCCTCGCATACTCTCTATCCCTCTCTGCTCATCCATCCATCTATCCATCCATCTCTCTGACCCTTTGGCTGACTATAACGTATGGGGTTTTGCCAACTGGACAGACTGAACCTTGTGCTTCTGGTCCTCCTCATTCATTGATTTCTCTTGTCCACAAGAAACACAAGATGAATGTACTTTTTTTTAACGGATGTATTTTAAAAGAATACTGCTCTACAGATTGTGGTGAAAGGTGGGTTTAGGTAATATTTATTGTTTACTACTGTACACTCTTAAAAAAGGGTTCTTCAGCTGTCCCAACAGGGTTGGAGTTAAAGCCTACATGATGGTATCTCTCCAGGAGCAGGGTTGGAGTTCAAGCCTATAGGATGGTATCTCTCCAGGAACAGGGTTGGAGAGCCCAGATCTGCAGTCTAGTGAAGCCTATACAGTACTAATCATCTTTGATGGATGAGGGTAATTATTTGTGTAGTTTCCTATTCTTTCCTACATTTCCCATGTTGCTTGAGCCCTGTACTCCTTTCTGGCTGTATAGAAATGAGGACATTCATATTGCTGACAGTCTGAAGCATATAGCCTACCTCCACCACCTACCTATGACAACAAACAGAGAAAACAACAAATAAAATGAAATTGAAGTACATTTTTTAAATGCATGGGATACAGTGAAGTGCACACAGTACAATGTAATGCTCTCCTATCATTACATTTGCTAATATAAGTATAACAATCCACATAGTTCCAATTGAAGTACATATTTTATAACCAAATGACCAGATGTCCTTGAAACCACGGCTCTATCCCTCCTTTCTGCTACGTTCCCTCCATCACTGCTAATTGCTGTAAACGATGTTTAATTAGAGATCGTGAAGTGCTCCTGATGTAGCAGCTTCAGAGTCAATAAGCATGTGATACTACTTTATGTCCATCATTAATCAAGGTTATCGAGGATAATTCAGAGTTTTGAGGCTTGTTGCAACACGTGTCCGTGATTATCCTCAGGGGATTATATTCATAGCCAAGATAATCAAATACAGGCAATTAAAGAAACATCACCGGGACACAATATGTCACTTTGATCCACTCACAATAATGAATTATAGATTACTTTCAGCAATAAAAAACTTTCTGCAGCGACAGTTAAGATTGGGCTCCTCTTATGTTTGTTAAAAGGTCCCTTGAGGGGAAATAAACATTTCAGAAGGTTGATTTGCTCTTTAAGGCAACAATGCCCTCTCCAGGTCCCTCTCCAGGTCTCCCTCCAGGTCCCTCTCCAGGTCTCCCTCCAGGTCCCTCTCCAGGTCTCCCTCCAGGTCCCTCTCCAGGTCCCTCCCTCCCTTCAGGTCCCTCTCCAGGTCTCCCTCCAGGTCCCTCTCCAGGTCTCCCTCCAGGTCCCTCTCCAGGTCCCTCCCTCCCTCCATGTCCCTCTCCAGGTCTCCCTCCAGGTCCCTCTCCAGGTCCCTCCCTCCCTTCAGGTCCCTCCCTTCAGGTCCCTCTCCAGGTCACTCTCCAGGTCCCTCTCCAGGTCCCTCCCTCCAGGTCCCTCTCCAGGTCTCCCTCCAGGTCCCTCTCCAGGTCCCTCCCTCCCTTCAGGTCCCTCTCCAGGTCTCCCTCCAGGTCCCTCTCCAGGTCCCTCCCTCCCTCCAGGTCCCTCTCCAGGTCTCCCTCCAGGTCCCTCTCCAGGTCTCCCTCCAGGTCCCTCTCCACGTCCCTCTCCAGGTCTCCCTCCAGGTCCCTCTCCAGGTCCCTCTCCAGGTCCCTCCCTCCCTCCAGGTCCCTCTCCAGGTCCCTCTCCAGGTCCCTCTCCAGGTCCCTCTCCAGGTCCCCCTCCAGGTCCCTCTCCAGGTCCCTCTCCAGGTCCCCCTCCAGGTCCCTCTCCAGGTCCCTCTCCAGGTCCCTCTCCAGGTCTCCCTCCAGGTCCCTCTCCAGGTCCCTCTCCAGGTCCCTCTCCAGGTCCCTCTCCAGGTCCCTCTCCAGGTCTCCCTCCAGGTCCCTCTCCAGGTCCCTCTCCAGGTCCCTCTCCAGGTCCCTCTCCAGGTCTCCCTCCAGGTCCCTCCCTCCCTCCAGGTCCCTCTCCAGGTCCCTCTCCAGGTCCCTCTCCAGGTCCCTCTCCAGGTCCCTCTCCAGGTCCCTCTCCAGGTTCCTCTCCAGGTCCCTCTCCAGGTCCCCCTCCAGGTCCCTCTCCAGGTCCCTCTCCAGGTCCCTCTCCAGGTCTCCCTCCAGGTCCCTCTCCAGGTCCCTCTCCAGGTCTCCCTCCAGGTCCCTCTCCAGGTCCCTCTCCAGGTCCCTCTCCAGGTCCCTCTCCAGGTCTCTCTCCAGGTCCCTCTCCAGGTCCCTCTCCAGGTCCCTCCCTCCCTCCAGGTCCCTCTCCAGGTCCCTCTCCAGGTCCCTCTCCAGGTCTCCCTCCAGGTCCCCCTCCAGGTCCCCCTCCAGGTCCCCCTCCAGGTCCCTCTCCAGGTCCCTCTCCAGGTCCCCCTCCAGGTCCCTCTCCAGGTCCCTCTCCAGGTCCCTCTCCAGGTCCCTCTCCAGGTCCCCCTCCAGGTCCCCCTCCAGGTCCCTCTCCAGGTCCCTCTCCAGGTCCCTCTCCAGGTCCCTCCCTCCAGGTCCCTCTCCAGGTCCCTCTCCAGGTCTCCCTCCAGGTCTCCCTCCAGGTCCCTCTCCAGGTCCCTCTCCAGGTCCCTCTCCAGGTCCCTCTCCAGGTCCCCCTCCAGGTCCCCCTCCAGGTCCCTCTCCAGGTCCCTCTCCAGGTCCCTCCCTCCCTCCAGGTCCCTCTCCAGGTCTCCCTCCAGGTCCCCCTCCAGGTCCCTCTCCAGGTCCCCCTCCAGGTCCCTCTCCAGGTCCCTCTCCAGGTCCCTCTCCAGGTCCCTCTCCAGGTCTCCCTCCAGGTCCCTCTCCAGGTCCCTCTCCAGGTCCCTCTCCAGGTCCCTCTCCAGGTCCCTCTCCAGGTCTCCCTCCAGGTCCCTCTCCAGGTCCCTCTCCAGGTCCCTCTCCAGGTCCCTCTCCAGTTGTTGAGTTTGTAGAAGTTTCCCTTTTGAAGCCTTTGACTCATCACATTTCACCTAAGGCAGTCAATTTGATGAACAAATTATATTTCCTCTGATGCCTTGGTAACAAGTTCATTTAATCTGTATCTCAAGATAAGGTGTTAGAATATAAATGTTAAATGGCTGAGGAACATATTTACACCCAAGAAACCCTTTTTGCTGTCCCTGTATGTCCGAAGTACACGAATCTTACAGTAAAGGGTTTGCATCAGTGTACATTAACATTAAATACATATATACACTATAGCTTTAATACTAGTAGAGGTGGAGCACAAGTGTGATACAGTATACTTAATTTATTGTCATACTAACCAATCACTACAAAGTACAGTATATGACACGCATACTGCCCCCACAAATTGAGTTGATCCGAATAAGTTGATGTCCTATTCAGTTCCTCACATCCAGGAGTCTATGGTTTGACTGTGGTCCTTGGTATTAAGCTAAAATCACATCGAGGACCAGGGCCCGCTTTCTCAAAGAGTCTCAGTGTAGCAGTTTAAAAAGGAAACACTGATCCTAGATCAGCACTGCTACACTGGTCCTAGATCAGCACTGCTACACTGGTCCAAGATCAGCACTGCTACACTGGTCCTAGATCAGCACTGCTACACTGGTCCTAGATCAGCACTGCTACACTGGTCCTAGATCAGCACTGCTACACTGGTCCTAGATCAGCACTGCTACACTGGTCCTAGATCAGCACTGCTACACTGGTCCTAGATCAGCACTGCTACACTGGTCCTAGATCAGCACTGCTACACTGGTCCTAGATCAGCACTGCTACACTGGTCCAAGATCAGCACTGCTACACTGGTCCTAGATCAGCACTGCTACACTGGTCCTAGATCAGCACTGCTACACTGATCCTACATCAGCCCTCCCACACTGATCCTAGATCACCCCTCCTACTCTGATAAGCGTTGTGGATACGGGCCCAGATCTCTCTTTAAGCTTGTCTAATGGCCCTGTATTGATGACCTTTCTTACAGTTAAACATGGCGCTAGCAGCAGAGAGTAGGAGCATTTTAGGTCACTGGCATTAACTTAATGCATAAATCGTCAATTTATGTAGACATGATGGCAGATAATGCTGGGAAAGGTCAGGGCTGTGGTTCTGATGGCCGGTGGCCGTCGATAGATAAATGGACTGATGATTTGACTCACACTGCTGAACTCACACAGCCAATAGGAGGACGAATGTAATTTATGTCACAGAGCCACCATTATCAAGGTTATATGATCACTCACTTAGTCTGCAATCTACACTGGTTTGGTTGTTATTTTACTGTGAGCATGGTTGTTGTGGCAACCAATAAATAAACATTGGAAAAGTTGTTTTAAGGCTTGAATGTTCAGTCTTAGACAAAGTAGTACCCATTGAGGCTGACCTAATATGGACACGGTACATCAGAGATTGAGGCTGTCCTAATGTGGACACGGTACATCAGAGATTGTGGCTGTCCTAATGTGGACACGGTACAGCAGAGATTGTGGCTGTCCTAATGTGGACACGGTACATCAGAGATTGAGGCTGTCCTAATGTGGACACGGTACATCAGAGATTGAGGCTGTCCTAACGTGGACACGGTACCCCTGTACATGCAGTCCCAATAACATACAGTTCTGCTTATCCCTGAAGAGACCATGTTTCACAGAGAAACTAAAGTGAGTGAAAAGATTATCTATGCATTGGTCTTATCGTATTTAAACAGGCAACATGTTTGTTGACTCAACTGCGCACAGAAAATGATCATTTTTGATGGGAATCATGAAGTCATACAGCAATAGCTACTTGGTCTATGAGGTAACCGTCAATACAATGATGGCACCTCTTGGGATCGAAGACATATGGCTGAAAATATAAAAACTTCCAAAAACCAATTCCAAATGATTTCAAACTATGGATTAACTTTTAACTTTATCTCAGGGTCATGAAAATAGGCGTCCAGAGGCCTGATCGGCCCGACACATTGCTTATCAAATCAACGACAGTTTGCAGAAGGTGTCTAAAATCTTGATAACTAAGCAATACCAGATTTGAATTTATGTAGACATGATGGCAGATAATGCTGGGAAAGGTCAGGGCTGTGGTTCTGATGGCCGGTGGCCGTCGATAGATAAATGGACTGATGATTTGACTCACACTGCTGAACTCACACAGCCAATAGGAGGACGAATGTAATTTATGTCACAGAGCCACCATTATCAAGGTTATATGATCACTCACTTAGTCTGCAATCTACACTGGTTTGGTTGTTATTTTACTGTGAGCATGGTTGTTGTGGCAACCAATAAATAAACATTGGAAAAGTTGTCTTAAGGCTTGAATGTTCAGTCTTAGACAAAGTAGTTAATGGATCAGAATTACTAATACAAATCCAAGTGGAGATTCAAAGTCATTGTGAAACTGCTAACGGCCACTAGCTGCTGCTTTCATGTGATGTAGATTTAGTAGGACTTTTTACTGATATTATCGGACTGACTATTCTCCTGATATTTTAGCTCCCGTTTAGTTGTTCAATGACAGTTTGCAGAAGGTAACTCAGCTATACCAGATTTTATTGACATATAAAGTGAGGATCTGTCTAAACAGCACCAGCGATTGAGAGACATGTATCTGTTTGAGAAGAGAGCCCACGGGTAAACATTTTATTGTACTGTGTGCACTTTGAAGTATCCTGTGCATATGACAGATAAACGTTGATTTGATGTGATATCTGTATTTTATTCTGAGAGATGCAGTTCATTTACACGCACCGTCGGCTTGACTCTCTTGTAATACTATTGGTAGATGGGTAAAATAAAAAAAAAGCAAACATTGAATATCCCTTTGAGCAGGGCGAAGTTATTAATTACACTTTGGATGGTGTATCAATACACCCAGTCTCTACAAAGATACAGTTGTCCTTCCTAACTCATTTCCTAGAGAGGAAGGAAACCGCTCAGGGATTACACCATGGGGCCATTGGTGACTTTAAACAGTTACAGAGTTTAATGGCTGTGATAGGAGAAAACTAAAGATGGATCAACAACATCATTGTTACTCCACAATACTAACCAAATTGACAGAGTGAAAAGAAGGAAGCCTGTACAGAAAAAAAATATTCCAAAACATGCATCCTGTTTGTATCAAGGCACTAAAGTAATAGTGCCCCCCGTCACGACTTCCACCGAAGTCAGTCCCTCTCCTTGTTCGGGCCGTGTTCGGCGGTCGATGTCACCGACCTTCTAGCCATCGCTGATCCATTTTTCATTTTCCATTGGTTTTGTCTTGTCTTCCTTCACACCTGGTTCCAATCCCATCAATTACATGTTGTGTATTTAACACTCTGTTTCCCCTCATGTCCTTGTCGGTGATTGTTTGATTGTATGTTATGTGCAAGTTATGTTCTGGTGTGCGACAGGTTTTGTACCCACTTTTATTATTTTGTATATTTTGGTTTTCTGAGTTTTGTGAGCACTTATTAAACGACTCCGTTTATACCAAGTTCGTTCTCCTGCGCCTGACTTCCCTGCCACCAGCACGCACCCATTACACCCCCCAAAAATTCCTGAATACAAAGTTTTATGTTTGGGGCAAATCCAATGCAACACATTACTGAGTACCACTCTCCATATTCTCAAGAACAGTAGTGGTGTCACGCCCTGACCGTAGAAAACCTTTTAATTTCTCTATTTGGGTACGTCGGGGTGTGATTTGGGTGGGCATTCTAGATTATGTTTATCTAGTTTATTTTTTATATGTTGTGTTCTAGTTTATTTTTTCTATGTTGGGGGTTTTGTATGATTTCCAATTAGAGACCGCTGGTCATCGTTGTCTCTAATTGGGGATCATATTTAAGTAGTTGTTTTTCCCACCTGTGTTTGTGGGAGATTATTTTTGAGTTAGTGCATGTTGCACCTCTGTCGTCACGGTTTGTGTTTTGTTTATAGTTTATTGTTTGTCTTGCAAAGTTTCACATTCAAATAAAAGATGTGGAACAATATTCACGCTGCGCCTTGGTCCGTTCCCACACACAAGCATGACAGAATCTCCCACCACCAGAGGACCAAGCAGCGTGGCCAGGATGAATGGACATGGGAGGACATCCTGGACGGCAAAGGATCCTGGACGTGGGAGGAGATCAAATCAAATCAAATCAAATTTATTTATATAGCCCTTCGTACATCAGCTGAAATCTCAAAGTGCTGTACAGAAACCCAGCCTAAAACCCCAAACAGCAAGCAATGCATGTGAAAGAAGCACGGTGGCTGGGAAAAACTCCCTAGGAAAAACTCCTGAGAAAGGCCAAAAACCTAGGAAGAAACCTAGAGAGGAACCAGGCTATGAGGGGTGGCCAGTCCTCTTCTGGCTGTGCCGGGTGGATATTATAACAGAACATGGTCAAGATGTTAAAATGTTCGTAAATGACCAGCATGGTCAAATAATAATAATCATAGTAATTGTCGAGGGTGCAACAAGCACGTCCGGTGAACAGGTCAGGGTTCCGTAGCCGCAGGCAGAACAGTTGAAACTGGAGCAGCAGCATGGCCAGGTGGACTGGGGACAGCAAGGAGTCATCATGCCAGGTAGTCCTGAGGCATGGTCCTAGGGCTCAGGTCCTCCGAGAGAAAGAAAGAAAGAGAGAAAGAGAGAATTAGAGAGAGCATATTTACATTCACACAGGACACCGGATAAGACAAGAGAATACTCCAGATGTAACAGACTGACCCTAGCCCCCCGACACATAAACTACTGCAGCATAAATACTGGAGGCTGAGACAGGAGGGATCAGAAGACACTGTGGCCCCATCCGATGATACCCCCGGACAGGGCCAAAAAATCCGGCCAAAGATCCAGGCCGGATGGGATCGCCTCCCATGGGAACAGGTGGAAGCAGCAAGGGAGGAACGGCAAAGGGATCGGGAGTCACGGCAACGACGGAAGCCCGAGAGGCACACGGGGAGAATGGCGGAGTCAGGGTTTAGACCTGAGCCAACTCCCCGTGCTTACCATGGGGAGCGTGTGACCATGCGCACTGTATCTCCAGTGCGCATTCATAGCCCGGTGCGCTCTGTGCCTGCGCCCCGCATTTGCCGTGCTAGACTGGGCATTCAGCCAGGACAGATTGTGCCGGCTCAGCGCTCCTGTCTCAGGTGCGTCTCTTCGGCCCAGGATATCCTGCGCCAGCTCTACGCACGGTATCCCCAGTTTGCCAACACAACCCAGTGCGGCCTGTGCCAGCTCCCCACACTTGCCGTGCGACAGGGGGTATTCAGCCAGGACACGTTGTGCCAGCTTTACGCTCCAGACCTCCAGTCCGCCTCCATGGCCCAGGGTATCCTGCGCCAGCTCTCTGCACTATGCCTCCAGTGCGCCTTCACAACCCAGTGCGTCCTGTGCCAGCTCTCCACACTTACTGAGCTAAAGTGGGTATCCAACCAGGACATGTTGTGCCTGCTCCACGCACCCAGCCTCCAGTGATGATCCATGGTCCGAAGCCTTCAGTGATGATCCATGGCACGAAGCCTCCAGTGATGATCCATGGCCCGGAGCCTGTAGTGATGATCCATGGCACGAAGCCTCCAGTAATAATCCATGGCCCGGAGCATCCAGTGATAATCCATGGCACGAAGCCTCCAGTGATGATCCATGGCCCGGAGCCTATAGTGATGATCCATGGTCCGGAGCCTGCAGCGACGGTCCCCAGTCCGTAGCCTGCAGCGACGGTCCCCAGTCCGGAGCCTGCAGCGACTTCCGGAGCCTGCAGCGACGGTCCCCAGTCCGGAGCCTGCAGCGACGGTCCCCAGTCCGGAGCCTCCAGCGACGGTCCCCAGTCCGGAGCCTCCAGCGACGGTCCCCAGTTCGGAGCCTCCAGGGACGGTCGGCAGTCCGGAGCCTCCAGCGACGGTCCGCAGTCCGGAGTCTCCAGCGACGGTCCGCAGTCCGGAGTCTCCAGCGGCAGTCCGCATTTCGGAGTCTCCAGCGGCGGTCCGCAGTCCGGAGTCTCCAGCGGCGGTCCGGAGTCTCCAGAGGCGGTCCGCAGTCCGGAGTCTCCAGCGGCGGTCCGCAGCCCGGAGCCTCCAGCGGCGGTCGGCAGTCCTGAACCTCCAGCGACGATCGGCAGTTCAGAGGCTCCAGCGGGGGTTCCCAGTTCAGAGCCTCCGGCGATGATCCACGGTCCGGTCCCTCCGACGATGATCCACGGTCCGGTCCCTCCGGCGACGATCCACAGTCCGGAGCTTCCGGCGATGATCCACGGTCTGGAGCTTTCGGCGATGACCCCCGAAAGAGAGTCGCCACCGAGGATGGCGGATCCGAGAGCAGAGCGGGGTCTATGTCCCGCACCGGAGCCGCCACCGAGGCTAGATGCCCACCCGGACCCTCCCCTATTGAGTCAGGTTTTGCGGCCGGAGTCCGCACCTTTGGGGGGGTACTGTCACGCCCTGACTGTAGAGAACCTTTTAATTTCTCTATTTGGGTAGGTCAGGGTGTGATTTGGGTGGGCATTCTAGATTATGTTTATCTAGTTTATTTTTTATATGTTGTGTTCTAGTTTATTTTTTCTATGTTGGGGGTTTTGTATGATTCCCAATTAGAGGCAGCTGGTCATCGTTGTCTCTAATTGGGGATCATATTTAAGTAGTTCTTTTTCCCACCTGTGTTTGTGGGACATTATTTTTGAGTCAGTGCATGTTGCATCTCTGTCGTCACGGTTTGTGTTTTGTTTATAGTTTATTGTTTGTCTTGCAAAGTTTCACATTCAAATAAAAGATGTGGAACGATACTCACGCTGCGCCTTGGTCCGTTCCTACACAGAAGCATGACAGGTGCCTGCATCATGTTATGGGTATGCTTGTAATTGTTAAGGAAAGGGAAGTTTTTCAGGATTAAAAAAAATAAATGGAATTGAGCTAAGCACAGGCAAAATACTACAGGAAAACCTAGTTCAGTCTGCTTTCCAAAAGACACTTGGAGATGAATTTACCTTTCAGAAAGACAATACCCTAAAACACAAGGCCAAATATACACAGGAGTTGCTTACCAAGAAGACAATGAACGTTCCTGAGTGGCACAGTTTTGACTTAAAGCTGCTTGAAAATCTTTGGAAAGACTTAAAAAAGGTTGTCTAGCAATGATCAACAACACATTTTACCCCATTTTCTCCCCAATTTCGTGGAATCCAATTGGTAGTTACAGTCTTGTCTCATAGCTGCAACTCCCTTACGGACTTGGGAGAGGCAAAGGTCCAGAGACATGCGTCCTCCGAAACACAACCCAACCAAGCTGCACTGCTTCTTGACACGATGCCCACTTAACCCAGAAGCACCAATGTGTCGGAGGAAACACCATACACATGGCGACCGTGTCAGTGCCCGGCCCGCCACAGGAGTCGCTAGTGCGTGATGGGACAAGGGGCCGAACCCTCCCCTAACCCGGACAATGCTGGGACAATTGTGCACCACCCCATGGGTCTCTCGGTCGGCTACAACAGAGCCTGGACTCGAACCCAGAATCTCTGCGCCACTTGGGAGGCAAATTTGACTGAGCTTGAAGAATTTTGAAAGGAATGATGCTCAAATATTGTACAATCCAGGTGTGCAACGCTCTTAGAGACTTACCCAGAAAGACTCCCAGCTGTAACCACTTCCAACGGGGATTCTAATATGTAGTATTGACTCAGGGATTTGAATACTTACGTAAATTAAATATTTCATTTTCATTTTCCATACATTTACAAAAATATCTAAGAAAATGTTTCACTTTGCCATTATGGGGTAGTGTCTGCATTCAGGCTGTATCACAACAAAATGTGGAATAAGTCAAGGGGTGTGAATACTTTCTGAAGGCACTGTATAGGTCAAAGTCAACTTCCCACTGATCTTTCAAAAGATAATTTAATGTCTCTTATAGAATATATATTACTGTGTCTTCAGTCAGATTGGAAGAGTTTGATAAAGTAGGCCAATTTCTAGTCAAATTGCAATGGCTTTAAATATAATCAAATAGAGTAATATACAAATAATAATAATAATAATATACAAATAGAGTAATATACAAATAATAATAATAATAATAATAATATACAAATAGAGTAATATACAAATAATAATAATAATAATAATAATATACAAATAGAGTAATATACAAATAATAATAATAATAATAATAATAATAATATACAAATAGAGTAATATACACAGCCCTTCTGGATACAGAACTGATTGTGCAGCAATTATCTTTTATCCCAAAGACCAAAAGTAAGAAAATTCATTGTTGACTTCTGTTAATTAAAAGTAAATGTTGTTGACCATGTTTAAAGGTACTATGTGTAATGTTGCTAAGTATCTTACAAATTTACACTTTGACGAATTCTTACTTGATTTATGACTTTGTCAGCAACACATTCCTGTACATTCAAACTGAAACCAGTAATGTATGTTTGAAGATTAAACATTGGGAACACCATTTCAATAGTATAACAATCTATGGATATCAAATTAATCTTATGTTCAAGGCTGTAGGCTACATCTCACTACCACTAGCCTGGTCCAATATTTGTTTTGTGCTATCATGTCAACTACTTGTCACTCATTGTCATGCCAAACACTTTGTTTAGCACAAACAAATCTGGAATCAGGCTAATATCACTCCTGAGCTATACAGAAACAGAAAGAGGAGATAAGCCACTAGTCAAGTGAGCACTGGCAAACCAACCAACCTGTGTCTATGTCCCCTTTCTCCTGTCCCTCCCATCCTGAGAGGGACCCATTCATCAGACCCATTCATCTCATATCTCAATATAACTCTTATATCTCCCGGGTTCCTACTTCCTTATCTGCGTGCTCGTCCGTTCACCATCTCCAGGAACGGCGGCGTATCGGCCCACAGATGTCTCAGGGAAGATGATGAATGACTCAGGCTCTGCTGAGACACACCGCAATTCTCCAGAAAAATATTTCCATACGCTCCTCCGTTCTTAGAGCAGTACATTTATTTTGCTCATTACACAGTGCACCATTATATCACATCACAAGCTGACCTCTTGCCTCAGATACTGAAACAACAACGTTTTGTATCCTTTGCTGTGGCGTTTGATAGGTGTTATAGCTTGGTAGTCGTGAACTGTGAAAAGATGAAACAGGGGACCTCTACAAATACATTTGTACTAGTAGACAGCTAAAACACTGATACTGTATGTGGCTTGCACATCTTTAAAAAGTATTTTGTATTGTGTGAAGGGGTATTGTCAATGATTTATATATACACTATGTGACTGACAGGGGGCGCTGTTTTGAAGCCACCGTGACTCCATCTTGGCACTCACCTACCAAAGTAAACAAATATTTAGGAAGCTACAGAAATAAACAAAAATATAAACGCAACCATTGGGAACTCTGTTCACAACGTTGACATCAGCAAAACATTCGCCCACACGACACCATACACTCTGTCTGCCATCTGCCCTGAACAGCTGAAACCAGGATTCATCCGTAAACAGCACTCTTCTCCAGCATGCCAGTGGCCTTTTATTGTCCCCAACACAAGGTGCACCTGTGTAATGATCATGCTGTTTAATCAGCTTCTTGACATGCCACTCTTGTCAGGTGAATGGATTATCTTGGCAAAGGAGAAATGCTCACTAACATGGATGTAAACAAATGTTTGCACAAAATTTGAGAGAAATATGTTTTTTCTGCATATTGAAAATGTCTATGATCATCTTTTTCAGCTCATAAAACATGGAACCAACACATTACATGTTGCCTTTATATTTTAGTTCAGTGTACTAATGTCTACATTTGTTTTTGCCACATTTATTCTGGTACAGACATCTTAATGCATACTTTTAAATTATATTTTGTAGGCTAACATTATATATATAATTTTTAAGAATTACTACTGTTACTGTCCTCCCCACTACAAAAATACTGAAAAATATAATTTTGTCCTTGAAAAATATATTTATTGAAACCAAATATATTTTTGGGAAATACTGTAGTTTTTCATTCATTCCTATGGAGGACTGCTTCTTCTGGGGAGTGACAATATGGCCGACCGGTGGCTTCAAAGCCTCTCATTGGCCAATACATAGTATCAGCAATCCTGGGTTTATATACAGTGCCTTCGGAAAGTATTCAGATCGCTTGACTTTTTCCACATTTTGTATTATTCTAAAATGTATTCAATAAAATTAAATCAGCAGTAATCTACACACAATACCCCACAATAACAAAGCAAAAACAGGTTTTTAGAAATCTTTGCAAATGTATAAAACACAAAAACAGAAATACCTTATTTACATAATTATTCAGACCTTTTGCTATGAGACTCAAACTTGAGGGGGAAGGGTACCAAATCTGGGGAAGGGTACCAAAACATTTCTGGAGCATTGAAGGTCCCCAAGAACACAGTGGCCTCCATCATTCTTAAATGGAAGAAGTTTGGAACCACCAAGACTCTTCCTAGAGCTGGCTGCCCAGACAAACTGAGCAATCAAGGGAGAAGGGCCTTGGTCAGGGAGGTGACCAAGAACCCGATGGTCATTATAACAGAACTCCAGAGTTCTGTGGAGATGGGAGAACCTTCCAGAAGGACAACCATCTCTGCAGCACTCCACCAATCAGGCCTTTATGGTAGAGTGGCCAGACAGAAGCACAGGCACATGACAGCCCGCTTGGAGTTTGCCAAAAGGCAAAAAAATACTCTCAGACCATGAAAACAAGATTCTCTGGTCTGATGAGAACAAGATTGAACTCTTTGACCTGAATGCCAAGCGTCATGTCTGGAGAAAACCTGGCACCATCCCTACGGTGAAGCATGGTGGTGGCATCATCATGCTGTAGGGATGTTTTTCAGCGGCAGGGACTGGGAGACTAGTCAGGATCGAGGCAAAGATGAACGGAGCAAAGTACAGAGATCCTTGATGAAAACCTGCTCTAGAGCTGTCAAGACCTCAGACTGCGGCGAAGGTTCACCTTCCAACAGGACAACAACCCTAAGCACACAGCCAAGACAATGCAGGAGTGGCTTTGGGACAAGTCTCTGAATGTCCTTCAGTGGCTCAGCCAGAGCCCGGACATAAACCCGATCTAACATCTCTGGAGAGACCTGAAAATAGCTGTGCAGCAACGTTCCCCATCCAACCTGACAGAGCTTGAGATGATCTGCAGAAAAGAATGGAAGAAACGTCTTACCCAAGAAGACTCGAAGCTGTAATTGCTGCCAAAGGTGCTTCAACAAAGCTTTTTTTATTATTTTAACCGTTATTTAACTAGGCAAGTCAGTTAAAAACAAATGATGTTTTACAACGATGGGCTACCCCGGCCAAACACTAACCCAGACGACACTGGGCCAATTGTGCACCGCCCTATGGGACTCCCAATTACATCCGGTTGTGATACAGCTTTGAATTGAACCAGGGTCTGTAGTGACATATTTAGCACTGAGATGCAGTGCCTTAGACCGCTGCGGCACTCGGGAGCCCCTGAGTAAAGGGTACTGAGTAAAGTACTTATTAAAGGGTCTCAAAACTTATGTTAATGTGATATTTTTTTTTTAAATGAGCAAAAACCTGTTTTTGCATTGTCAGGAGACTGAAAATATTTGGCATGGTATTTGGTATTTGTAGAGGTCCCCTGTTTCCTCTTTTCACAGTTCACGACTACCAAGCTATAACACCTATCAAACGCCACAGCAAAGGATACAAAACGTTGTTGTTTCAGTATCTGAGGCAAGAGGTCAGAACCAAAAGGCTTCTTAACAGCTTCTACCCCCCAAGCCATAAGACTGCTGAACAATTAATCAAATGTCCACCGGACTATTTACATTGACCCCCCCATTTGTTTTGTACACTGCTGCTACTCGCTGTTTATTATCTATGCATAACCACCCCTACCTACATGTACAAATTACCTCAACTAATCTGTACCCCCTGCACACTGACTCAGTACCGGTACCCCCTGTATGAAGCTTCATTATTGTTATTTTATTGTGTTACTTTTTATTATTTTTTATTGTAGTTTATTTGGTAAATATTTTCTTAACTCTTCTTGAACTGCACTGTTGGTTAAGGGCTTGTAAAGTAAGCATTTCACGGTAATGTCCATACTTGTTGTATTCGGCGCATGTGACAAAGTTTGATTTGATTCGTCATTATGGGGTAGGTTGATGAGGGGGGAAAAAATCTATTTAATCAGTTTTAGAATAAGGCTGTAACCTAACAAAGTGTTTAAAAAGTCAAGGGGTCTAAATACTTTCTGAAGGCACTGTACATCATTGGGTATGGGCAAATATTTGTTTTATTTAACATAAGCAACTAACCCACACAGACGGGGCCAAGATGTGTTAGAACAGAGACACACATAAGGATGTGTTATGATGTCAACTAAAAACTCCTGACGTTGTGACTTGTACCATAAGAACAAGCATTTTCGATTCTATCTACGTACAAATAATTGGTACATTTTTTATGTTATATATGACTTTTTCTATTAATCTCACTGGTGTTTTACTCTGTTTTTGTAGATTTATGACACCATATTTCCAGAATAACCGTGGTCTAAAATGTCCCACCTCTTCCTTGGAGCATATTTGTGTAGGTCAGCATCTTGGTAATGTAGATCATTCTTATCCAATGTCTGAGGGCGTCATTTACATGTCATTTAGCTACTCTCTCCTGTGTGTTATTTCTACAATGGTCATTTGCAAAAGCAATCATCTGTGCAAAAAAGCAATTAATTTTTGTGGGAATAAATTCCCCCATCCCTCTATCTCCATGCTCCTCTCTGTAATTGTATGGGGCGTGCATGAAAAATAAGCTCTTTGCTGGTTCCTTGTTGGTCTACGACTTTGCACTCCTTGCTTCAGTTCTGTCGTTGAAATGTTAAAACAGTCAAAAACATGATTTTCCTGTTGTTTTCTTTTATGGTATTTCCACACTATGAGGTCAAAATAACACTCTGAAATTGTGAAACCTATGATAATACCCTTTCAGTGTAAGAGCTTAAAAAAAAAAACACCTGGAATTTCAACCTGTTCAGGTGGGATTGAGTTTTTGGCCTATAGCATAACATCACAATCTGATCTGATTATTCTGAACAATGACCAGTCATCTTTTATTTGAATACGTATCCTTGAAGCCAGTTCCACTGCATTGTTTCATTGTTCCCCTCTACTCAGGGACTGATTTAGACCTGGGACACTAGTCATTGTTCCCCTCTACTCAGGGACTGATTTAGACCTGGGACACTAGTCATTGTTCCCCTCTACTCAGGGACTGATTTAGACCTGGGACACTAGTCATTGTTCCCCTCTACTCAGGGACTGATTTAGACCTGGGACACTAGTCATTGTTCCGCTCTACTCAGGGACTGATTTAGACCTGGGACACTAGTCATTGTTCCGCTCTACTCAGGGACTGATTTAGACCTGGGACACTAGGCGTGTGCAATTAATTATAAGTTAGAACAGAAAACCAGCAGGCTCTGGACCTAGTAGGGTAAGAGTTGAGTACCTCTGGTCTACACAATCCTATCCACCAATCAGGGCTGTGTATGTAAATATATTTACATTTATATGAACATTCCTACATGATCAGACTGAGAATTTCAATGGCAAAAGGAGGCTTAGGAGAATAAATAATGAAAAATATATCTTGAGTTATTTTCATGAAATAAACACACAGTGATTTATTAGACATATATTAATAGGAAATATTATATGTTTATTCATAGTGATGACTAAAACATGTAATATTTCCTTGTGATATTTCCTATTAATGGAGAACTGTGTAAATGTAAAAAATTCAGAAACTACCCTATTATTGCCTGCACATGCCAGAGCAGCTACACTTATGAAACTATACTAAGTTGACTATGCTCACTCCTCAGCCTGAAGTGCTTTTTGTTGGCGCGACTGCCTGGGTAAGATGTCTCAGGAGGGCGGTCCTGTATGTTTGTGAGGCAGAGGTCCTGGGTTCTAGCCTAGTTATGAACTGAATCGGAGGGAAGCGGTACTCGCTAAGCAAGCAGTGTGATGTCTTTTACACTGTCTCAAGTATTTTACTGTAACTGACAACACTTCAATATCTCATAAATCCATGTACACCAAGTAACAGCAATTGCAGCAAATCGGCTAGTAGTAAGGCAAGCATTGGCGCACACACTAAAGTCATCACCATACCATGACAGACATTAAGTTGAAGTAAATGAGATGAAATGACAACAGCTTTCAAGGCAACACAAGAAATAACAAAATGCAGGTGTAAATACGCAGGTGTAAAAACGCAGGTGTAAATATGCAGGTGTAAATAAATTAATAAACAAATCAATTTCAGATATTTTTTTGACATTGCTCACCGCATGAAAAGGCATGAGTTAAACATAACACTGAAAACAAATATATTTAAAAGTAAGTTAGTAACATTTATTTTGGAATGTATCTCATTACCGCAACACATAACCTTTTCTGAATCTTGTTTTTTGTCATAATTACTTGTTTATACAGTACCTTCAGAAAGTATTCACACCCCTTGGCTTTTTCCACATTTTGTTGTGTTACAGCCTAAAATTAAAATGGATTACATTTAGATTTTTTGTCACTGGCCTACACACAATACCCCATAATGTCAAAGTGGACTTGTTTTTACAAAATATTTGAAAATTAATTCAAAATGAAAAACTGAAATGTCTTGAGTCAATAAGTATTCAACCCCTATGTTATGGTAAGCCTGAATAAGTTCCGGAGTAAAAATGTGCTTAACAAGTCACATAATAAGTTACATGAACTCACTGTGTGCGCAATAATAGTGTTTAATTAACATTCTTTTTGAATAACTACCTCATCTCTGTACCCAACACAAAAATATTCCAAAACATGCATCCTGTCTTCTGTTTGCATTAAAGTAATACTGCAAAAAGGTCCTTCTCCAGAGCGCTCAGGACCTCAGACTGGGGCGAAGGTTCACCTTCCAACAGGACAACGACCCTAAGCACAGAGCCTGGACTTGAACCCGATCAAACCTCTCTGGAGAAACCTGAAAATGGCTGTGCAGCAACACTTCCCATCCAGAGCTTGAGAGGATCTGCAGAGAAGAATGGCCACCAAATACAAGTGTGCCAAGCTTGTAGCGTCATACCCAAGGAGACTCTATGCTGTAATCGCTGCAAAGGTCCTTCAACAAAGCACTGAGTAAATGGTCTGAATACTTGTGATATTTGTGATATAAATGTGATATTTATAAATGCGGTAAATGTGATATTTCTGGGGTTTTTTAAAAAACAAATTAGCAAACATTTCTAAAAACCTGTTTTTGCTTTGTCATTATGGGTTATTGTGTGTAGATTTGTGAGGGGGAAAAAACAATATAATCAATTTTAGAATAAGGCTGTAACCCAACTGTCACGTCCTGGCCAGTATAAGGGTTAATTGGTATTGTAGTTTGGTCAGGACGTGGCAGAGGGTATTTGTTTTATGTGGTTCGGGGTGGTGGTTTTTCTAAAAAGGGCATTTGATTTATGTATTCCGGGGATTTTGTGCACTGTTCCTTGTTTATGTAATTCTATGTTTAGTCTAGGTAATCTGTTTCTATGTTGAGTTAATTGGGGTTGGACTTCCAATTGAAGGCAGCTGTTTGGTGTTGCCTTTGATTGGAAGTCCTATATTAGTTGGGTGTGTTTGTCTGTGTATTTGTGGGAGATTGTTCCGTGTTTAGCGTGTGTAAACCTAACAGGACTGTCAGTGTATCATGAGTTCGTTTTTTGTTATTTTGTATGTTCGTTTTGGAAATGTATTAAAAGTTCAAAATGAACTATCTCAACTCTGCTGCATATTGGTCCTCATTTTCTGATGATGATTTCGCCATATCGTCAAACGACGAAGAAATCCCTGACACCAACAAAATGTGGAAAAGGTCAAGGGGTCTGAATACTTTCTGAATTCACTGTATATACTAGTGTTTTATTTTTCATACATTTTTTTCTTCCACTTTGACTTGACAAAGTATTTTGTGCAGATTGTTGAAGTAAAATAACAATTACACTCAGTTTTATCCCACTCTGCAACACAACAAAATGTGCAAAAAGTCAAGGGGTGCAAATACTTTCTGAAGGCACTGTACATATTATTTTTAATGTACACATATTTGGATGAGGGGGAAAAAAGCACAAATATCAGATTAATATTTCCTAAATACTGCTGCATAATGGTAATGATAACCAGGTTTCAAGAATGAGAATGCATGTTTCGGTAATGAGTGTTGCATATTTTGCCATTTAAAAACTGTACTGAGCTCTATTAGAGATTCAGTAACCAAATACATCATCAAACTTTGTCATTTGTTAATCCCAAATGACTTGCATAATACTAAAATAGTGTATCTTAAATGCAATTGACTAAAATACCCCTTATTATAGCATAAGTACAGTGGTTACATGCAAGGTCTTTACAGGTAATATTGATGTGTCAGGACGTGGATATGTGTGGTTCTAATCTTTTTTAGAAGTACATCTAAATTGAATGGGATCCCATGGGCAAATGGCATAACATGATGTTCCTAGAAAATATCTAAACATGTGGGATACGGACCAAAAACTGTCTTGGGATCAAACAGTATAGGTAAGTGCTAAAACAAGGCACACGTGTCAAAATGGGGGATATCCTCCATTAAGTGGCGGGGTTGCTCTTTGCTGAAACACAAACTCCAGATTGTGTCTTTAAGTGAATTAAATGGGGTTAAACACACATATTTCCTGACAACTTAATAAAATAACTGATGTTTAAAAAAATTTAAAGTATGTTCAATAGGTGTAAGTGTAACGTCTGCTTCCAGCTCACACTCTCAAACACATGGATCCCCTGAACGCAGCTCACTCTCCAGATCCCAATCCCCTGTTCACACACCTGTATGTCATTTACACACACTATTTAGTTCAGGTCTTTGCACCCCCATCATTGTGAGGTATAGTTTGTTTTGATACACAGTCTATTCAGAGCTCTGTTAATGTCTATATTAGTCCTCCTGGGTATTGTAGTTTTTGACCATCAACATATAACTATGTTTTTTGCCTATTCCCTGCCTGTACTTTTGCCTGTCAGATTTCCTGTCATCAAGCTCTTGCCTGATCTCCTGGACTACATTATTAGCCTTTTTCCCTGCCTGTATTGTTACCTTTTTGGACCCCCTGTGTATGACCTTCTGTGGTCCTTTACTATATAAACACCTGCTGCGTCCTGTGCTTGAAACCAGCTCTCAGTCTCCCATCATACTCATTCCAGTGTGGGAATGTGGCTGTGTGGGAATGTTCTGATAACAGGGCTAGAGGAGCACAGTGAAACCCCCTGTAAGAAGACATTTAGGATTCCATTTAAACTGCTGACCATGGTCATGACTATAAATAACACCATCCCACACTGCTTTTCTCTCTCTGTCTCACTGTGTGTCTCTCTCTGTCTCTCCGTCTGTCTGTCTCTCTCTGTCTGTCTCTCTCTGTCTCCCATCATTCTCATTCCAGTAAGCAGTGGTCCTAGGAAATTATAAAAGTTACCAGTGCAGCACACCCATTGACTATACATTAGAAATAGCTTATTATCATTACCAAAATGAAGGTTCTCATTACCAAAACGGACCTAAATAAAATTCGGTAATGAGATAGGTGTGTTTCGGTAATGAGAGGCTCAATCTGTAAGTAATAGAAGACAGACATTGTGACTCAGCAAACAATTGACCACTTCACTAAAGCCCATTTGTGTGTTTGAGAATAAGATCCTCATTCTAAAGGCATATACATGAAGAAATTAAATTAACTTGTGCTCATCTAAGGACTACTCATCTAGATGATGCGTCATCGGTGAATAAAACGTTATGAAAAATATTATTGGAGTTTTTATAGCAACTTGAAAAAGTATTACAGTAATGAGAGACATGTCCACAGACACTGTGCTTTTTAAGTAATAAATATGATAGTTTCATGTAAACCTCAACTCTTATACCATTTTTAGGATTTATGGACAAACTACAGCAATGAGAATTTGGGGTGAAAATGTATTCAAAATAAGACACTAGACATCTTAGTCTTCAGAATGCGTCATGGTTTTCTAACTCAATTTGATACTGCCACGGTTAAAACTGGTTTCATAAGAATCACCCGACTAAGGGGCGTCCCAAATGTCACCCTATTCCATATATAGTGCACTACTTTTGACCAGGGTGTAGTTCACTGTATAGGGAATAGGGTTCAATTTGGGACACATCTTATATTTGCAGCAGAGCTCTAGGCACTAGTGTGAGTGATGCATTTTGACACCCGCTTCTGTCAATAACACAGGTTTGTCTGCAGTGAATCAATAGAAAATGGCTGCTAAATTAAATCATGCTTCCGTTCATCCATAAATGCCACCAGTGGATTTATTCAGGGGCAATAACATCCTTCTCATATTCGGACTGGGGAGAGCAATCACTGTATATTAAAATCATTGTAAATGAACACAATCAATAAAGATGGAGGGTTGGGGAATGTGTTAAAAGTTAAATGCAGAATGGATAACCCCTTCGGAGGGTCAAGGACCGACTTGTCTCTATCCATTGTCTGGGAAGATGTATACCTCAATACCAGTAAACATAAATGCATGCAAGGACCAGTGAGTAACAGTCACAGAATGCATCCCAAATGGAACCCTGTTCCCTAAATAGTGTACTACTTTCGACCAAGGCCCAATAGGGCTATGTTCAAAAGTAGTGCACTATATAGGGAATAGACTGCCATTTGGGACACAGCCCATAAACGCTTGCTAGTATTCAGGCAATTTGTGTGTGATGGGTCTAAATGATTCGGGGGTGTCACATCTTGACACATAATTATCAAATGCCATTTAGTTTTATAACGCATCAAATATAATGCCATACGAACGTGTTTTCCCCTGTTTTGTCGGAGCCGATGAGAAGCCTCAAGGGGGAAATCAAATGCTGTGATGTAATCTTGCATTGCAAACATATGCCCAAGCTTATCGGCTGGCTGGAACGCTGCCCAGAGGCTGTCAGATAAGTCTAGTATCCACATATTGCCCCTAAAATACAAAGTAACACCAAATCATGTGAGATCCAGATAAGATCGAATTGATGAGATGAGAAAGTCATTACCTGACATGTACACAGCAGTTATGATAGCCGCCAATGTCAAGGGATGTTGGTCAATACCATTTCCCATATTTCATAGCTCTTTAGTGGGGAATTAGATCATCAAAATGGCCAGATGCCAACTCAAAGTCTTTCTTTGGCTCCTGCACATATATTTTTCATTTTATTCATAAGCATTCTCTCTAAGTGCTTTTTCATGTATTGCATAGTAGTGCAGGGGTCTATTTTCACAGCATGGGAGTGGAGGGACTAGAATCACAGATAGATGACAGTTGCACTCTCCCATTTTGGAATGTATTACAGTTGTAGCGTTGTGAATTCATAAATGTAACCCAAAATTACCTTCAATTGACACAATACGCAAAATATTAGCATAATTCTATGGTCCATTTTCCTTTCTTAATTCACAATTTGAATGATTACACAGAGACAAAGGCTGTGTCTGTATTGGCACCCTAATCTCTAGTGCACTACTTTTGTCCAGGACCCTGGTTAAAAGTAGTGCACTACGGAGGGAATAATGTGCCTTTTTGGATCAGCCAAGGAACGGGAAGTATCCCAAGTTATTAAAGTCCAACAGTGTAAATATTGATTACCGATGACGCCCTTGAAAACTTGAGCAATTTTGAAATTGGATAAAGAAATAAAAAGGGGGACAACGTGTCAATGGCGCATAAACAGTTAAATATTCTATAAATAGTCATACACATTTATTTCCCCATCAGATAAACGCTCAGTGAAAAGCAACACAACACTTTTTTGTGTCTGCACTGTAAAAAATGTCCTGTAAAAATATACAGTAATCATTTCAGCGTATGTTTGTTTATATGTTACACTGAATATACAGTAACTAAAATGTATTGACCGCAAATATAGGGGATGGGGGAAATGTGATATTGTTTGTACAGAACAGTATACTCTGAATAAAAAAGGTTTTATATTGATGTGTCTTTTCTCTTCAGCATTGTCCCAATGCGTAATCTCACATCTCTCTTGCAAACTTTCCATTGCCTCTGTATGGTATATGACCAGGGGTGCACAACGAATTGAGCAAGGCGGACGGTTTCAGATACTGACACGAAGGATTCAAGGGGCCAGGAAATGGTACAGGATATTTCATTCTGAGTATGGCGTCACTTCATACAGAAAGTGACCTGTCTCCTGTATGGGCCAATGGATCCAGTTGGCTTTCCAGGTCCTCCAGGGATGTTGGCCATCCTCGCCTCCATCTGTGAGAACCTCACATCGATGAACAACCCTCCAAAAAGACAGACTCTCCAAATGCATACTCATCTCTTTGCGGAGAGGATCAGTGAAAAGATGACAAATTGGGACATGAAAAGTTAACTTTTTTAATAACGTTATATTCCAACGTTGAATATAACCTTCAAATGGCGTTAAATTAAAATGCGTATTACTGTTTACCAGCCTGTGGGGACTGCACAGATTTGGTTGATAAAAAAAAAGGGCATATGGAAATTGTTATGGACATTGTTTCAGAAGCTGTTTCAGAAGCTCCATCCCTGAATTATGTTTTAGAAGCTCCATCCCTGAATGTAGTTTTAGAAGCTCCATCCCTGAATCTTGTTTCAGAAGCTCCATCCCTGAATCTTGTTTTAGAAGCTCCATCCCTGAATGTTGTTTCAGAAGCTCCATCCCTGAATGTAGTTTTAGAAGCTCCATCCCTGAATGATGTTTTAGAAGCTCCATCCCTGAATGTAGTTTTAGAAGCTCCATCCCTGAATCTTGTTTCAGAAGCTCCATCCCTGAATCTTGTTTTAGAAGCTCCATCCCTGAATGTTGTTTTAGAAGCTCCATCCCTGAATGTAGTTTTAGAAGCTCCATCCCTGAATCTTGTTTCAGAAGCTCCATCCCTGAATCTTGTTTTAGAAGCTCCATCCCTGAATGTTGTTTCAGAAGCTCCATCCCTGAATGTTGTTTTAGAAGCTCCATCCCTGAATCTTGTTTTAGAAGCTCCATCCCTGAATCTTGTTTTAGAAGCTCCATCCCTGAATGTAGTTTTAGAAGCTCCATCCCTGAAGGATGTTTCAGAAGCTCCATCCCTGAATCTTGTTTCAGAAGCTCCATCCCTGAATCTTGTTTTAGAAGCTCCATCCCTGAATGTTGTTTCCGAAGCTCCATCCCTGAATGTTGTTTCCGAAGCTCCATCCCTGAATGATGTTTCAGAAGCTCCATCCCTGAATGTTGTTTTAGAAGCTCCATCCCTGAATGATGTTTCAGAAGCTCCATCCCTGAATGATGTTTCAGAAGCTCCATCCCTGAATGTTGTTTCCGAAGCTCCATCCCTGAATGATGTTTTAGAAGCTCCATCCCTGAATCTTGTTTTAGAAGCTCCATCCCTGAATCTTGTTTTAGAAGCTCCATCCCTGAATGTTGTTTCAGAAGCTCCATCCCTGAATGTTGTTTTAGAAGCTCCATCCCTGAATTCTTCAAAGTACCAGTGTAGGAAGTAGTTACACGCCTCAGCATTTCAAGAGTCTGTGTTCTAAAATGAAACGGCAGTAAAGTAGAAAGGGTATCTCAGAAGTACATCTGAAACTCCACCTACTGTGGGATGTTGTTGCCATATGATATCAAATGCTTATTTCCACAGTGCCGGATCGGTTGTAATGTCGATGTTGTCTCACTAGAACTTCAATGTTCCTTTTTCCGTTTCCATTTCAATAGCGTACCTTTTAAAAGTAACACGAATTTTGACACTTTCTTCATTCCATCTGGGGTGAAGCGATGATGGAGTTGGGTGTCTCTGGGACAGCATTGGGGTATTCCATCACCAATGACCTGGCCCCACCGCCACGGTTGACTGATGACATTTACTCCCAGCACTGACCGCCGCTGGCTGGCTGGCTGGCTGGCTGGATGTCCTCCTTCCTTTTGTGGCGTCCCATTTACCTGTATGGGGTCCATATTAGGACAACTTCTGAAACAAGTCTTGCTGAGACCGAGCCTGTTATAATATGGACACTGTGAACCTGAGACTGGTCAGAGGCTGCAGCTAACATCTCAATATTTAATATGTGGGGCAGCCACCACCTACAATGATCATATTTGCTCCGTAGCAACGCTTGCATGTACGGTGAACCGTTGATGCCAAAAGGCATTGATTACATGCAAAACCCAGATGTGCTACCCAAGAGACACATATGTGTTGTTGACTTAATGAAGAATTCAAATATTCATAACAGAAACACCACACCCTCTATGATAAAACATTGTGAGTGGAACACCATGTCTTCATTTGTAAATATTGTCAAACTAGGAGGGCTGCCAAACAATATGCCAAGGGTGGTCCCACCAGGAGAGGGTCTTGGCAGCCACAACAATGGCAGAAGGTGTTCTGGACTTCTCTCTTTCCACTTCAGCTAGTTGAAAGAGACAGTGCAACACAGGAGCAGAGAGCAGGGCATACCTATCAATGCAGAACAATCACATGTCAAGTCTGGAACAAAGATTGTGCCTATGTGCTCTTGGAAACTGTTTTGATTTTGTTTCATGACTTGTCATATTATTTTCTGTTACTCACTTGTCTCAGGGCTTGTAACAGTATATGCATCTGGTATTATTTTTCCATACCATTCTATAAGAGAAAAGTGTTTGAAAGAAGAGGGGAAATTAGTACAAATCAAACTGTCAATATAGGCTAAGACAAATTGGGTACTAACTCAGTTCTGTTTATTCTGAAATAAACTTAGTTGTCCATGTGTACTTTTAATGGTGGACAACTAATCAATCCATTTAATTTATAGAAAAACAAATACCTCTGTCTAGACTACCCGGAGTGGGATCCTCTGTCTAGACTATCCGGAGTGGGATCCTCTGTCTAGACTACCCGGAATGGGATCCTCTGTCTAGTCTACTCGGAGTGGGATCCTCTGTCTAGACTATCCGGAGTGGGATCCTCTGTCTAGTCTACCCGGAGTGGGATCCTCTGTCTAGTCTACCCGGAGTGGGATCCTCTGTCTAGTCTACCCGGAGTGGGATCCTCTGTCTAGACTATCCGGAGTGGGATCCTCTGTCTAGACTACCCCTAGTGGGATCCTCTGTCTAGACTACCCGGAGGGGGATCCTCTGTCTAGACTATCCGGAGTGGGATCCTCTGTCTAGTCTACCCGGAGTGGGATCCTCTGTCTAGTCTACCCGGAGTGGGATCCTCTGTCTAGACTACCCGGAGTGGGATCCTCTGTCTAGACTATCCGGAGTGGGATTCTCTGTCTAGTCTACCCGGAGTGGGATCCTCTGTCTAGTCTACCCGGAGTGGGATCCTCTGTCTAGACTATCTGGAGTGGGATCCTCTGTCTAGACTACCCGGAGTGGGATCCTCTGTCTAGACTACCCGGAGTGGGATCCTCTGTCTAGACTATCCGGAGTGGGATTCTCTGTCTAGACTATCCGGAGTGGGATTCTCTGTCTAGACTATCTGGAGTGGGATCCTCTGTCTAGTCTACCCGGAGTGGGATCCTCTGTCTAGACTATCCGGAGTGGGATTCTCTGTCTAGACTACCCGGAGTGGGATCCTCTGTCTAGTCTATCCGGAGTGGGATCCTCTGTCTAGACTACCCGGAATGGGATCCTCTGTCTAGACTACCCGGAGTGGGATCCTCTGTCTAGACTACCCGGAGTGGGATCCTGTCTAGACTACACGGAGTGGGATCCTCTGTCTAGACTACCCGGAGTGGGATCCTCTGTCTAGACTACCCGAAGTGTGATCCTCTGTCTAGACTACCCGGAGTGGGATCTTCTGTCTAGACTACCCGGAGTGGGATCCTCTGTCTAGACTACCCCAATCAGAATCCATGATACAGGACTGTTTTGATAACACGAACTGGGATATGTTCGGGCCATCTCAGAAAAACATGGACATATATACTGACTCTCTCTCTGGGTTCATCAGGAAGTGCATAGAGGACGTTGTTCCTACAGTGACGATTAGAACATACCCAAACCAATGGAAGCATTCACGCAAAACTGAAAGTGCAAAACCACAGCATTTAACCACGGTAAAGTGACTGTAAACATGATGACTATAAACAGACCACCTATGACCTCACCTATGACCTTACCTATGACCTCACCTATGACCTCACCTATGACCTCTGCAAGACAATCAAAGAGGCAAAAATACAGTACAAGGACAAAGTGGAGTTGCAATTCAACGTCTCAGACACGAGATGCGTTTGGCAGGGCTTTCAGACAATCACTGATTATAAAGGGAAAACCAGCTACATCGCGGACACTGACGCCTCACTCCCAGACAAGCTAAACACCTTTTTTGCCGTTTCGAGGAAAACAACACAGAGTTGCAGATGTTGCTCACGAGGACAGCGGGCTCCCGATCCCTGTAGCCGACGTGAGTAGGACCTTCAAGCGTGTTAACCAGTTAAATATAACCAAATGTAATTGAAAATGTAATCTACGTAATCCCCAGAAGTAATTATTCATCATGAGAGGGTCATAAACAATAACTAGTAACGCTGCATACTCCAAGAAAGGTTCAAATCTCACCTTTCTGGTAGATATAGTTATAAATTGCTGAGGTGTAGTCACAGTACAAATATGATAAAAATCTTTGATGTGATGTATTTCCTATTCAACAAGACTGTATGAATAAGGCTTGAAATGACTTACATGCTTTCTAAATAGAGTAAAATCACATGATCCTACGTCACAAAGACTCACAAACTGGGGGCTATTGCTCAATGCAAGCCGTTTCGATCTACGGTGTCCACAGATCAATTTATAAGCAAAATGTCAGTCAGAACCGGTACCAGAACCACGCAGGTCCCCTAAACTGGGGACTTTACATCTATTAACCCTCGCAAGGCTGCCGCCCCAGATGGCATCCCAAGCTGCGTCCTCAGAGCATGCCCAGACCAGCTGGCTAGAGTATTGACTGACATTTTCAACCTCTCACTATCCCAGTCTGTCGTCCCCACTTGCTTCAAGATGGCCACCATTGCTCCTGTAACCAAGCAAGCCAAGATAACTAAACTAAATGGCTATCGCCCCGTAGCACTCATCACTGTCATTATTAAGTGCTTTGAAAGTCAAGGACCATATCACCTCCACCATACCTGTCACCCTTGACCCACAATTTGCATACCGCCCGACAGATTATCGGATTACGCAATCACCGTTGCACTCCACACCACCCCATCCCACATGGACAAGAGGAATATCTATGTGAGAATGCTGACCATCGACTATACCATAGTGACTCCAAGCTCATCACTAAACCCACCACCTGGGTCTGAACTCCTCCCTGTGCAACTGGATCCTAGATTTCCTGATGGGCCGACCCCAAGTGGTGAGGGTAGGCAACAGCAACTTCACCACACTGATCCTCAATATGGGGGTCCTCTAGGGGTTTGTTCAGCCCCCTAATGTAGAGGGAGCACACACCCATCCTCATCGATTGGCCGCAGTGGATAGGGTCAAATGCTTCAAGTTCCTCAGTGTGCACATCACTGAGGACCTGAAATGGTCTCGCCACACCGACATCGTGGTGAAGAAAGCGCAACAGCGCCTCTACAACCTCAGGTGGCTGAAGAAATCGGCATGGCCCCTAAGACCCTCACGAACTTGATTGAATTGATTGATTGAATTTATTTGACAATTTGTAAAATCCATACATAAGGGCGCTCCAGCTGGTGATGCCTCCACATACAATTTAAGAAAATCATCAAGGATAACACAATAAAGCTTAACAGCTTATTTCCATTGTGGTCCTTTTGAAGAGGGAAAGGGGACGGGGGAATACTTCAACAGACGCACCATTGAGTACATTCTGTCGGGCTGTTTCCCAGCCTGGTACGACAACTACTCCGCCCTCAACCGCATGGCTCTCCAGAGGGTGGTGCAGACAGCCCAACCCATCACCGGGGCAATGCTGCCTGCCCTCCAGGACATCTACAGCACCTGGTGTCAAAGGAAGGCCAAGAAGATCATCAAGGACCTAGAGCCACGGATTGTTCACTTGGCTACTGTCCGACACGCGGACACAGTACAGGTGCATCAAACTCAAGACAGAGAGACTAAAAAACAGCTTCTATTAGCTGGACATCAGAGTGTTGAACAGCCATCACTAGCTGTCTACCAAGTGAAGCACGCTCACGCTCACTCATACCAAGCACACACACAGCATACTCACTCACACACACACCCTCACAGCCAACGGTGCTGTCCCATGTTGTAGAGACATTGAACCACTGGTCACATTCCATTTCACACTGTGTATTTAAATACTGTATCCCCGATATAGCTTATTCTATGATTTCTGCTATTGTGCATTGTATTTTAGTTATAGTGTTTATACATACTGCATATGTATTTATATGCTGGATTCTTGACATAGCTCACTCTAATATATCTACTGATGTACATATCATTCTTAGTTTATTTTGTGTAAATTCCCCCGGTGTATGTATAGATTGGTGGCGGTCGGTGTCGTTTAAGACTAGGGAGGGTGATTCATTTTTGTAACAGAGACGCTGAGAGTCGAGAAGCAGGTGTAAGTAAAACATTTAATAAAACAACAAGCATGAAACGAGACAACATAACAGTAGCGTCTATGCATAAACACAGGAACAATACTGACTGGGGAAGGAACCTAAGGGAGTGCCAGATATAGGGGAGGTAATAAGTGAGGTAATGAAGTCCAGGTGTGCCTCATGATGACATGCAGGTACGCGGTAATGATTGATGCCAGGTGTGCGTAATGATGGATCCCAGGACCGGTGGTTCGTATACCGGTGACGTCGAACGCGGAGTAGATGTGACAATTTTTTTATGAGCTTGGCCTTATTTCTATTACAGCACATTGGATGACTGTCATTCATATTACATATCTACATGATACTCAAATTTTCCCTATACCAATCATGAGGTTGCCTACCCCGGCCAAACCCTCCCCTAACCGGACGATGGAGGGCCAATTGTGCCCCGCCATATGGGACTCCTGATCACGGGCCGGTTGTGATACAGCCCAGGATCGAACCAGGGTCTGTAGTGACACCTCTAGCACTGAGGTGCAGTGCCTTAGACCACTGTGTCACTCAGGAGCCCCTAAAAGCTGCGGTTCTACTTGGGCTCGAACAAAGGACCTTCTGTGTGTAAAGCAGACATGATAACCACTACACTATGGAACCAGAAAAGTATTGAACCTAGCTTGGTGACATCTGAATATATTTAATATAGTTTTATCTAAAAATAATAGCACTGAGGTGCAGTGCCTTAGACCACTGTGTCACTCAGGAGCCCCTAAAAGCTGCGGTTCTACTTGGGCTCGAACAAAGGACCTTCTGTGTGTAAAGCAGACATGATAACCACTACACTATGGAACCAGTGTTTCAATGTTTCACAATTTTTTAAAATTAAATTCACTAACGCCGACGGTCCTCCCCTTCCTCCTCTGAGGAGCCTCCACTGGTATAGATTGTAGTTTGATACTGTTGCAGCACTAATTGGGTTGTTAATTGGATCAGCCCCGTTCTTGATTTTGTGCATTTTATTTGTATTTTTCTTAACATTTTAATTGTTTGACATTTAACTGCATTCATTGTTAGGAGCTAACCTGTTAAACTGTGTACGCCACCAATAAACGTTGATTTAATTTGACGAATACAGGAACATTGACTTTATTTATTTTTTTACCCCCTTTTTCAATCTTGTCTCATCGCTGTAACTCTCCAATGGGCTCAGGAGGCGAAGGTCGAGTCATGCGTCCTCTGAAATTTGACATACCAAGTTAACACCCGCCAGTTTAAGCCGGAAGCTAGCCGAACCAATGTGTCAGAGGAAACACTGTTCAACTGACGAACATGGTCAGCCTGCAGGCGCCCGGCCCGCCACAAAAGCAGGATGAGCTAAGTAAAGGCCCCCTGGCCAAACACTCCCCTAACCCGGACGATGCTGGGCCAATTGTGCGCCGCCCTATGGGACTCCCAATCACGGCCGGTTGTGATACAGCCTGGAATCAAATCCAGGTATGTAGTGATGCTCCTAACACTGCGAAGCAGTGCCTTAGACCGCTGCGCTAATCGGGAGGCCTCGGAACATTGCCTTTAAACTATGCACTGTCGATGATAATGCAGTCAGATTCAATCCCGGATAAAATACTTGAAGTCTAGGTTTGTTTCTTTCAAGAGACAATTTACTTGAAAGCATTTGATCCCCTAAAACGATAAAGTATCTATCACAATCTCTTCATGAAATGTTGCATTCACAAGGATTTGTGTGTATAACTCACATTTTAAGATAGATCATATATTGACATCGATGTGAAATTTGCTAAAAGAAATGTAACAATATGAAGTGCTATAAGGCCAGTGTTGCGATAAACCATCAATGTCTGTATGTGTTTTGTAATGATTAACCTGTCAAAGTAACAGTACAGTAGACTATATAATGCACCAACCATTCAGGATTCTGAGTTTCTGAAAGGATATTGAAGGAATAATGTAATGGTTTAATTTATAGCAATAATCTCAACAACAACAAAAAATGTAATTCGCTATTCTCGGGCGTTTGCACCTTGAAAAGCAAATGTTAACATAATCTTTACAGACAGCGCCGCATGCAGAATGTGTCACCAGATTATGTCTATTCATTATGTACACTCTCTTTTAAAAGACGTTAAGCAAGAATGGTTCCATTAAACTAAATTATGCTATTTCTATTCATCATTTAATTTATGGACATAAGGCAAAAGCATGTTCCGTGGATAAGCTGATACTGAGGGAGGAATATTCTGCATTAATATTGATGCTAATATTCATGCTAGGAAATACAAACTGTAAGAATGCTGAAAACATTACAAGCATCCAGTATCCAGAAGAAACAGAAAACTGCAGATCTACGTGCGCGTGCGCATGCGCGTGCGTGTGTGTGGTGTACCACTGTTGAGTGATTCTCCCGAAGGACTGATTAAGTATGATGATACTGATTTGTGGCAGGGAGATATCTTTTCCCTGTTCATAACGTGCGCGCCTTAAGTGAAGAGAAAACTATTTCCTCTTAATGGAAACTCCTAATGTTCCACAGTGTCATTAAGAATTCCAAACAGCCACCATATTTAGAGAAAATCTTTGAGTAATTAAAGAAATTGCTCCCCATCATGCTAGGGATGCTAGTGTCATGAAAGTCTAATGACACGCTGTCCTATCATTAGACACAGCCTGATTCATCAAGGAGGAAGCCGTTCTCATTCTGTCTCTCTCCCTTCCCCGATCTCCTCTTCTTTTCTCTTCTCCTCCCCTTATCTATCTCAGCCTCTACCCTTTTTCTAACCATCTGGTTCTGTAACCTCCCTTCCATTCTGTGAAGTTATCTAGAAAACATTTTTTATGTTGTTTAATGGAGAAACATGGCTGCAACCTGTGCCATGCTGTCACCCCAGCTGACAGAGTTCCCAGCGCAGCGTGTCGCCTCGCCCCCGGCCCTGGCCTGTCCTCTGACTGCTGCGGGCTCCTGAACCACTCCACCACATCCTGCTACTGCGGAGCACTCCAGTACCAGACCTGGGTTTAAATACTCTTTGAAATCTTTCAAATACTTTCAGTGTTTGCTCTAGTCTGCCTGGAGTGCCAGGTGGGCGGGGTTTGCACTTGTTGTAACTATTCTATTGGTTCCATTGCGCCAGACAAGCTCAATCAAGCCCAGATAAAGTATTTTAAATGATTTCAAATAATATTTGAACCCAGGTCTGCACCATGCAGTGAGTCACTGTATGTGGATGGATTTCAACTGCATGGGTCAGAGAGGATAAAGCAGCCTCAGGATCAATTCAAGGTCACTTCTGCTCTCTGATTCATCCTTTCACAGAAGGAAGTGACTGGGAGTCATGTAATGCATGCCAGTACCATTCCGAGTCAGAATGACATGATGATGGCACTAGACGACTGCTGTTAAAGTTACATTGATTTTCTATCAACAAAAATATTGATAGCAGTAAGAGAATTTTCATTTGCATGGTCAATAGTAGTGCAAAAATACTGTGTATACTGTATATAGTGAAAGTCAACCGACAGCATTTCAATGGCAAAGACATTGCCATTTAGCTTTTTACATTGCATTTAAAAGAGTTAACACAATAGTTTACAAATGTAAAAAATGATGAGTGTAATTTACCACACGGATTGGAGATATACTATACTATCTCTGGTGCCTCAGTCATTTATTTAGAAATATGCACAATCCCTTGCAGGATATCACCTCTAACTATTGGTCTCTGGAGTCCAGGTTTACAGCGTAGCAGCTTCCAGTCTACAACATAAATGGGGCACTAAATTCTCTCCATATGCATCCTCTGAACGCAAACAGACGGACACTTCAAGTCGCCACATGGTCTTCACAAAGAGCTTACCCAAGGACAGGCTGTGTTCTGACAAAACATGTCCTTCAGGTTGTAAGATGTTTGTCGTTGTGCAACAGCAACAGAACCATCCCCTCGAGACTATTGAATCTTAAGTAGCCTATGTTTTACTTGGAACGCACTAAACATAGACTACTACAATATATAGGACTTTCTGAGCTTTACAAGATGCATCCTTTTGAATTGTGATGATTTCTATAGCCGAAAAGCATGTTTTCCAACACGCCAACAGGCCCTCAGCAGTCATCAGTAACACTTGCCTTATAACTACACTAAGCCCGAGCAGATGGTTCTTCATCATGCCCCAGCGATGATACACTCCTACTCCGAGAGATGAACAGATTAGAGTGAGGTTCACTCAAGTGAAACTCTAACACAGGTGGATGAACTGGCATCATGAGCTCCCATGTCTTTCTCTGTGTGACATGGCTATAGAATGAGGCGTAGGCTGGATGGTTGGCTAGTGGAGCTGGTTGTTATGAATAGTCTGGGCAGAGGTGAATGAGTGGGTTGCCGTGTCCACTGAGGGACAGATGGGGGAGGCAGTGGGGTATCTGGGAACATGGGCTACTTGATCACAGTACAACAGTCTACACGCTCAAGGGGCCATGTTAATGCTCAGCCATCCATCTTGGCCTCCCGGGGCTAGAGGAAGTGGTACAAGCTATAGAGGGGAGAGAAGAACCAGGGCCTGGCTGTCACAGCACCTGGAAATGGAGCTGACATTCCCTGTGTGTCCCCAGTCTACCTGTCACTTTAAGTCATTGTTGCCTGGTTGTTACTTGGATACCTCCATCTGTCTGTGGAATTGTAGTCCAGAAAGAGGGGAAAAAGACGTGTCATATAACTGGACATTTACTGTTCCCTACTCATTTCATTTAATGGCAATTTGAACCAGATGGCTTTAGAACAAAATCTATACTTTTGAGAACAACATTTTATAGTCTAATCCGTTTAAGGACTGTGTAAAACAAACAAAAGGAGAAAAAAAGTCATACAACACAGAATTATATAATTCAATTAATGTGGGAAATGAAGTTTATTTTATTTTGCCTTTATTCAACCAGATAAATATATTAGGAAAACTTAAGCATTTCAAAGTTTAAGAATAACACGCTTTACAACTCAAGGGGGATTTAGTGATGTGGAGCATTCTCTATCTGAATCTTTATTTACGAGAGGAAAACACAGTTCATCATAGTTGTATGTGCCTTCCGCTCAGACTAAAATGTAACACACATGCTCTTCATTGTTAAGGTCAGGACCGTGAAACACGGTCTGTTTGAAAGCAGAGGAGGGTGAAATTGAGTTTGTTGGGTTAATGACATGAAAATGTCATTGTTCAGTTCACCTGCATGTATGGCTCTCATTATACCTGCTGGTTACTACATGCTCTCTACAGTTCATGGGAAATGAGCCCTTCACAATGTTACAATGGCTTGAATGGGTGGAATTCTAGGTGGAATGGGTGGGATTCTAGGCGGATTGTGTGGAATTCTAGCTGGAATGTGAACGTTCTCTTTGTTTGAATTGTGGCGCTGGTTGGGGCTAGGAATTACGGAATAAATGATGGACTGGGTTCTGGTTCTGGTTGGGGCTAGGAATTACGGAATAAATGATGGACTGGGTTCTGGTTCTGGTTGGGGCTAGGAATTACGGAATAAATGATGGACTGGGTTCTGGTTCTGGTTGGGGCTAGGAATTACGGAATAAATGATGGACTGGGTTCTGGTTCTGGTTGGGGCTAGGAATTACGGAATAAATGATGGACTGGGTTCTGGTTCTGGTTGGGGCTAGGAATTACGGAATAAATGATGGACTGGGTTCTGGTTCTGGTTGGGGCTAGGAATTACGAAATAAATTATGGACTGGGTTATGTTCTGTCAATCAATAACTTTTTGACCCCATGAGAAGAACATGTTGGGAGGATAGTCTCTCTTTTTGATCACAATGAAAAGGTCACTAATTATGTCTATCCAGTTCAGAAGCTGAAAACGTTCTCAGTATTTCTCTCCTTATAAACTGCTTTATAAACAGCTAATGTCTGGATTTGACTTAAACTTCACATAGACTTTGACATGGAACGAGGTAAAGCTGTGGGCTAAGATGCAACTGGAAGATATTAAATATGATCTGTTTTTCTAAATGTCACATGGAATTTTTCACAAAGTTTGAAAGGTTGCTGCTTTTGGGGCTGTCGTAAACGGCCAGCAAAACACACTGTTCAATCAAAACTAGATGCATTATGGGCTAGGTTTGTTGCTGTGCAGCCTGTTAGCCACCAAACTTTGCATTTGTAAATATAGACTGTTTTGTGATAACAATATACTGTACATAAAGTTGTTCAAGTCTCCTTTTTTGGTACTTGAGCAACTTCAGATTCTTGAGATATTTATAATCAAAATCATTTCAAAGAGGGCTGTCCTTCAAAGCCAGTAGCGTCCCTGTAGCCTACATACAGTGCATAGACAAGGCTGCAAATGAAATATGATATGCTGTTTGTGCTAGTGTTTTTGTTTAAACTAACATGGATATTGAAAATGTGTCTAACCAGTAATGTGCTAATGAAATTGCACAAATTATTGAATCCCATCCAACATTTTTAAAGAGCAGAAATTGATCATGTGATATAGCTTGGAGGAGCATAAACCCCAAAAGAATGCAGTAATGTATTTGGCCGGCAGTGGGGCATTTACTGTCAAATGTAATGATGTGTGTAAAATGACAGGTTAAGCATGAAAGATCCAAATGGGCATGGACGATACTGAAAATGGTTTTGGAGAACGGTTAAAAACACAATTAGCAAAACCTTTAGCCCCCCAAAAAATGCAGCAACAATTTCTTGTAGGAAAAATATAGATCACAATAATGTTAGTGGTGACATCTCTCCCACAGCAATTCATCTGAAACAGAATTACATAAGCCATTTACCACAGAGCCTGTGTGATGGATGACATCGCTCCAAAGCCAAGCTGAAACCGATCGCCACACTTTTCTCTGGAAATGTCACCAGCAAGACATACGACACACCCAGATTCCCTTTTAAATGAGAATCTGTTTTTAAAGAAAGAAAAAAACACCCCAGTTGTTATATTCCGCATCTCTCCAAAATGCACCCTTGGTGTTTTTTTCTTTTTTTCTTTACCTAAGAGTACAAAGAGTAGATTTATTCGTATGGGCGTGATAGTCAGGCTTTGATTGGCTGTCGGAGCCTGTAGCTGGTATAGGATGTCAGATAATATTTGAATACCTCTGGCAGATGATTTATAGGTGCAATCTTACCCAGCTGTCATGAGCCTTTATTCCTAGGGACAAGAGGATCTGGTGGCCTGAAGCAGCTGGTAAACACATTTGATGCGAGCATTCCTTAAACTAATCTCTGCTCACATTGACAGAATGACTGCCACTGTATACATTTCCCTGTTTTTTGGGGGGGAAATTAACACGGGGAGGGGAAATGCTCAAGGAGATCAAAGCAGCTGGTTGCCAGGATTCATTTCCAAATGAAATATCGGGCTCTGATGTGACAGAGTCGGGACTGCATGGAGCTTTCTGGGTAAACAGTAGGTGCAGAGACTGAAAAAGTCCTTCTGAGATTGAAGTTGTCCTAATATGGACACCATACATTTATACATTTAACGTTTGAATTTGACATTGTTTTGTACAGGGTCACTAAATATCTGCAATCTGAACTGAACCAAAATCCAAGGAAAATCGGGGTGCTCTTGTCTTGAACAAGATGAATGCAATTGTGCGCTACAATCCCGCATGTTGGCCCGTTTGGTGCGCCAGGACAATTCATAGTTGAGCTCGTGCAGTCTAGCTCAACCCTACGGACAGCAACAATGTCATACTCATTTGGATCAGACATCATCAGATAGATGGCCTAAACATAGAGAGACAGAGGGGTACTGTTTCGTTCACTCCTGTGAGATACATTCAGCCTCTTGCAAATTGAAGGAAAATTATGAAACACAGAGAGACAAAATATATATATTTTTTATATTTTGTGGGGAAGCCTGGCTTCCCTTGGCATCCATGAATACACGTCACTGCACACACGAGGGCTCTCATTTCTGCATCAAGAGTAGGCTACCCATCAACTGCTCGTTCGCTGCAGTGAACCGCAGGGGTGCAGTTCTGCCAGAGCAAGGCAGAGCGTCACCTCTCATCATTTAGTAAAGTTAGATCAAAGCTGAATCAATGTCTTGGAAGATCATAATGATTCATTAGTATTCTACATAACATAACCCAATATACCCAGTATAACGTTACTGTTACACAAAAAACACCACCTGAATAGTCCCCCAAAAAAGTCATGCGGCCAAAACTCAACAGCGCGCTCCGCAATGCAGAATTTGCTTTGATTGAGACAAAATACAGGAAAGCTATGTAGTTTTTAACACCATCTCCTCTAATTTGATCACAAAACAGTAATTCAATAATGATATTCAATATTGATCTTCAATAATGATATTCAACAATGATATTCAATATCTGTCAATATATGAGAAGTTACGGTTTGATCGCGAGACTAATAAATCAGTATTGACATTCGGGTGTTAATGAATCAGTATTAACAATCTGGGACTCTCCAAGAAACATCCCACCCATCCCAGCCCATCCCCACCCATCCCAGCCCATCTCCACCCATCCCAGCCCATCCCAACCCATCCCCAACCATCCCAGCCCATCTCCACCCATCCCAGCCCATCCCATCCCATCCCCACCCATCCCAGCCCATCTCCACCCATCCCAGCCCATCCCATCCCATCCCCACCCATCCCAGCCCATCTCCACTCATCCCAACCCATCCCCAACCATCCCAGCCCATCTCCACCCATCCCAGCCCATCCCAGCCCATCTCCACCCATCCCAGCCCACCCCCACCCATCCCAGCCCACCCCCACCCATCCCCGCCCATCCCAGCCCACCCCCACCCAGCCCACCCCCACCCAGCCCATCTCATCCCAGCCCACCCCCACCCAGCCCACCCCCACCCAGCCCATCTCATCCCCGCCCATCCCAGCCCATCCCAGCCCACCCCCACCCATCCCAGCCCTTCCCATCCCAGCCCACCCCCACCCATCCCAGCCCTTCCCATCCCAGCCCAGCCCTTCCCATCCCAGCCCAGCCCTTCCCATCCCAGCCCAGCCCTTCCCCGCCCAGCCCAGCCCTTCCCATCCCAGCCCAGCCCTTCCCATCCCAGCCCAGCCCAGCCCTTCCCATCCCAGCCCAGCCCAGCCCATCCCATCCCCGCCCAGCCCTTCCCATCCCAGCCCAGCCCTTCCCATCCCAGCCCAGCCCAGCCCTTCCCATCCCAGCCCAGCCCTTCCCATCCCATCCCAGCCCAGCCCTTCCCATCCCAGCCCATCCCAGCCCTTCCCTTCCCATCCCATCCCAGCCCTTCCCCGCCCAGCCCAGCCCTTCCCATCCCAGCCCTTCCCCGCCCAGCCCAGCCCAGCCCTTCCCATCCCAGCCCATCCCAGCCCTTCCCAGCCCTTCCCATCCCAGCCCATCCCAGCCCATCCCAGCCCATCCCAGCCCATCCCAGCCCATCCCAGCCCTTCCCAGCCCTTCCCATCCTAGCCCATCCCATCCCAGCCCATCCCAGCCCAGCCCTTCCCATCCCAGCCCATCCCAGCCCAGCCCAGCCCAGCCCTTCCCATCCCATCCCAGCCCTTCCCCGCCCAGCCCAGCCCTTCCCATCCCAGCCCAGCCCTTCCCCGCCCAGCCCAGCCCAGCCCTTCCCATCCCAGCCCATCCCAGCCCTTCCCAGCCCTTCCCATCCCAGCCCATCCCAGCCCATCCCAGCCCATCCCAGCCCATCCCAGCCCATCCCAGCCCTTCCCAGCCCATCCCATCCCAGCCCAGCCCTTCCCATCCCAGCCCAGACCAGCCCTTCCCATCCCAGCCCTTCCCAGCCCAGCCCAGCCCAGCCCTTCCCATCCCATCCCAGCCCAGCCCTTCCCAGCCCAGCCCTTCCCAGCCCAGCCCATCCCATCCCAGCCCAGCCCAGCCCTTCCCATCCCATCCCAGCCCAGCCCTTCCCATCCCATCCCAGCCCAGCCCTTCCCAGCCCAGCCCTTCCCATCCCAGCCCAGCCCAGCCCTTCCCATCCCATCCCAGCCCAGCCCATCCCAGCCCAGCCCTTCCCATCCCAGCCCAGCCCAGCCCTTCCCATCCCATCCCAGCCCAGCCCTTCCCAGCCCAGCCCTTCCCAGCCCAGCCCAGCCCAGCCCAGCCCATCCCCACTCAAGGTCATTTGTCACCCTCAACAAAGGACACAATCCCTCTCCGTCTCTGGTTGAGTATAACACAAGTTAAACACTGATTTAATTAAGCCCTCATTTTACCACTGGCCTGGGCTTTTTGTCTCTAATGTGGAATGAATGAGCAGTGGCCCTAATGGTCTGTGCACTAATGCGGTTGAGACTAAAAGGTATTGCACTTCATCTGCTGCCATGCAGCCAGCACAAGAACCCTCTCAGACAAACCACTCAGATACAGGCCCCATTATTCACTGGGACACATTCCTCTGCGTTCTAGCTAGCCATTTAGGCCTACAGGTGTCCCTGTTTTACTGTTTCGGTGTCCACAAAACGAGAAAACTAGGGATGTTTTGTTTTTGCACCGGTGTCCATAGGACAGTTCTCAATCTCAACAATATTTATTTTCAGGATGTCCTAATATGGACATAAAGTTTTTTCAATGTTGTGCAGACAAAGTTGAACATGCTATAGACGTCCTCTGTAGCTGAGTTAGCAGAGCATTGGGCTTGCAACGCTAGGATAGTAAGTTTGATTCCCGTAACATGTATGCACGCATGACTGTAAGTCGCTTTGGATAAAAGTGTCTACTAAATGGCTTATATTACGTCATGCTGAGTTGAACATACTATAGACGTCATGCTGAGTTGAACATGTTATAGACATCATGCTGATTTGAACATGCTATAGACATCATGCTGATTTGAACATGTTATAGACGTCATGCTGATTTGAACATGCTATAGACATCATGCTGATTTGAACATGCTATAGAAGTCATGCTGATTTGAACATGCTATAGACATCATGCTGATTTTAACATGTTATAGACGTCATGCTAATTTGAACATGCTATAGAAGTCATGCTGATTTGAACATGCTATAGACATCATGCTGATTTGAACATGTTATAGACGTCATGCTGATTTGAACATGCTATAGACATCATGCTGATTTGAACATGTTATAGACGTCATGCTAATTTGAACATGCTATAGAAGTCATGCTGATTTGAACATGCTAAAGAAGTCATGCTGATTTGAACATGCTATAATACGTGATGCTGAGTTGAACATGCTACAATACGTCATAATGAGTTGAACATGCTATAGACGTCATGCTGAGTTGAACATGTTATAGACGTCATGCTGAGTTGAACATGTTATAATACGTCATGCTGAGTTGAACATGCTATAGACGTCATGCTGAGTTGAACATGCTATAATACGTCATGCTGAGTTGAACATGCTATAGACGTCATGCTGAGTTGAACATGCTATAGACGTCATTGTCACAACGTCCACAGAAGGTGGCGGCTCTCCCCGTTCGGGCGGCGCCCGGCGGTCGTCGTCACCGGCCTACTAGCTGACACCGATCCCCTTTTCTGTTTCGTTTGGTGATGTCTGTTTAGGTTAGCACCTGTTTTGGGTTAGGTCATTAGTGGGGTTATTTAGTCTGTCTGTTTTTGGTTTGGGGTTGTGCGGGATTAATTTTGTTTCGTCCTACGTAGGTTGGGGATTTGATTATGCTCCACTGTGCTGCATTTTAGGCATGAGGGTCTGCTGGGCTGCGTCCCAACTCATTTTGGATTTTATTCCTATTGTTTTGAGTTTTGTACCCTGCCTTGGATTTTTGGACTTTTGGACTCCATTAAACGTGTGTTTCACGTAGTTCTGTCTCCTGCGCCTGACTTCACCCCTCCTTCATGTTAGAGACGGTTTCTGACAGTCATGCTGAGTTGAACATACTATAATACGTCATGCTGAGTTGAACATGCTATAATACGTCATGCTGAGTTGAACATGCTATAATACGTCATGCTGAGTTGAACATGCTATAGACGTCATGCTGAGTTGAACATGTTATAGACGTCATGCTGAGTTGAACATGCTATAATACGTCATGCTGAGTTGAACATGTTATAGATGTCATGCTGAGTTGAACATGCTATAATACGTCATGCTGAGTTGAACATGCTATAGACGTCATGCTGAGCTGAACATGCTATAATACATTTACATTACATTTACATTTACATTTACGTCATTTAGCAGACGCTCTTATCCAGATCGACTTACAGTAGTGAATGCATACATTTCATACAATTTCATACATTTTTTTTTTTTTTCTGTGCTGGCCCCCCGTGGGAATCGAACCCACAACCCTGGTGTTGCAAACACCATGCTCTACCAACTGAGCTACGTCATGCTGAGTTGAACATACTATAATACGTCATGCTGAGTTGAACATGCTATAGACGTCATGCTGAGCTGAACATGCTATAATACGTCATGCTGAGTTTAACATGCTTCAGACATCATGCTGAGTTGAACATGTTATAATACGTCATGCTGAGTTGAACATGCTATAATACGTCATGCTGAGTTGAACATGCTATAATACGTCATGCTGAGTTGAACATGTTATAGACGTCATGCTGAGTTGAACATGCTATAGACGTCATGCTGAGTTGAACATGCTATAATACGTCATGCTGAGTTGAACATGTTATAGACGTCATGCTGAGTTGAACATGCTATAATACGTCATGCTGAGTTGAACATGTTATAGACGTCATGCTGAGTTGAACATGCTATAATACGTCATGCTGAGTTGAACATGTTATAGATGTCATGCTGAGTTGAACATGCTATAATACGTCATGCTGAGTTGAACATGCTATAATACGTCATGCTGAGTTGAACATGTTATAGACGTCATGCTGAGTTGAACATGCTATAATACGTCATGCTGAGTTGAACATGTTATAGACGTCATGCTGAGTTGAACATACTATAGACGTCATGCTGAGTTGAACATGTTATAGACGTCATGCTGAGTTGAACATGCTATAATACGTCATGCTGAGTTGAACATGTTATAGATGTCATGCTGAGTTGAACATGTTATAGACGTCATGCTGAGTTGAACATGCTATAATACGTCATGCTGAGTTGAACATGCTATAGACGTCATGCTGAGTTGAACATGCTATAATACGTCATGCTGAGTTGAACATGCTATAGACGTCATGCTGAGTTGAACATGCTATAGACGTCATGCTGAGTTGAACATGCCATAGACGTCATGCTGAGTTGAACATGCTATAGACGTCATGCTGAGTTGAACATGCTATAGACATCATGCTGATTTGAACATGCTATAATACGTCATGCTGAGTTGAACATGTTATAGACGTCATTCTGTGCTGAACATGTTATAGACGTCATGCTGAGTTGAACATACTATAATACGTCATGCTGAGTTGAACATGTTATAGACGTCATGCTGAGTTGAACATGTTATAGATGTCATGCTGAGTTGAACATGCTATAATACGTCATGCTGAGTTGAACATGCTATAGACATCATGCTGAGTTGAACATGCTATAGACATCATGCTGAGTTGAACATGCTATAATACGTCATGCTGAGTTGAACATGCTATAGACGTCATGCTGAGTTGAACATGCTATAATACGTCATGCTGAGTTGAACATGTTATAGACGTCATGCTGTGCTGAACATGTTATAGACGTCATGCTGAGTTGAACATGCTATAATACGTCATGCTGAGGTGAACATGTTATAGACGTCATGCTGAGTTGAACATGCTATAATACGTCATGCTGAGTTGAACATGTTATAGACGTCATGCTGAGTTGAACATACTATAGACGTCATGCTGAGTTGAACATGTTATAGACGTCATGCTGAGTTGAACATGCTATAATACGTCATGCTGAGTTGAACATGTTATAGATGTCATGCTGAGTTGAACATGTTATAGACGTCATGCTGAGTTGAACATGCTATAATACGTCATGCTGAGTTGAACATGCTATAGACGTCATGCTGAGTTGAACATGCTATAATACGTCATGCTGAGTTGAACATGCTATAGACGTCATGCTGAGTTGAACATGCTATAGACGTCATGCTGAGTTGAACATGCTATAATACGTCATGCTGAGTTGAACATGTTATAGACGTCATGCTGTGCTGAACATGTTATAGACGTCATGCTGAGTTGAACATGCTATAATACGTCATGCTGAGGTGAACATGTTATAGACGTCATGCTGAGTTGAACATGCTATAATACGTCATGCTGAGTTGAACATGTTATAGACGTCATGCTGAGTTGAACATACTATAGACGTCATGCTGAGTTGAACATGTTATAGACGTCATGCTGAGTTGAACATGCTATAATACGTCATGCTGAGTTGAACATGTTATAGATGTCATGCTGAGTTGAACATGTTATAGACGTCATGCTGAGTTGAACATGCTATAATACGTCATGCTGAGTTGAACATGCTATAGACGTCATGCTGAGTTGAACATGCTATAATACGTCATGCTGAGTTGAACATGCTATAGACGTCATGCTGAGTTGAACATGCTATAGACGTCATGCTGAGTTGAACATGCCATAGACGTCATGCTGAGTTGAACATGCTATAGACGTCATGCTGAGTTGAACATGCTATAGACATCATGCTGATTTGAACATGCTATAATACGTCATGCTGAGTTGAACATGTTATAGACGTCATGCTGAGTTGAACATGCTATAGACGTCATGCTGAGTTGAACATGCTATAATACGTCATGCTGAGTTGAACATGCTATAATACGTCATGCTGAGTTGAACATGCTATAGACGTCATGCTGAGTTGAACATGCTATAATACGTCATGCTGAGTTGAACATGCTATAGACGTCATGCTGAGCTGAACATGTTATAGACGTCATGCTGAGTTGAACATACTATAATACGTCATGCTGAGTTGAACATGTTATAGACATCATGCTGAGTTGAACATGCTATAGACGTCATGCTGAGTTGAACATGCTATAATACGTCATGCTGAGTTGAACATGCTATAATACGTCATGCTGAGTTGAACATGCTATCTATAGACGTCATGCTGAGTTGAACATGCTATAATACGTCATGCTGAGTTGAACATACTATAGACGTCATGCTGAGTTGAACATGCTATAATACGTCATGCTGAGTTGAACATGTTATAGACGTCATGCTGAGTTGAACATGTTATAGACGTTTTGCTGAGTTGAACATGCTATAGACGTCATGCTGAGTTGAACATGCTATAATACTTCATGCTGAGTTGAACATGCTATAATACGTCATGCTGAGTTGAACATGCTATAGACGTCATGCTGAGCTGAACATGCTATAATACGTCATGCTGAGTTGAACATGTTATAGACGTCATGCTGAGTTGAACATACTATAGACGTCATGCTGAGTTGAACATGCTATAATACGTCATGCTGAGTTGAACATGCTATAATACGTCATGCTGAGTTGAACATGCTATAGACGTCATGCTGAGTTGAACATGTTATAGACGTCATGCTGAGTTGAACATGTTATAGACGTCATGCTGAGTTGAACATGTTATAGACGTCATGCTGAGTTGAACATGCTATAATACGTCATGCTGAGTTGAACATGCTATAATACGTCATGCTGAGTTGAACATGCTATAGGCGTCATGCTGAGTTGAACATGCTATAGACTTCATGCTGAGTTGAACATGCTATAATACGTCATGCTGAGTTGAACATGCTATAATACGTCATGCTGAGTTGAACATGCTATAGGCGTCATGCTGAGTTGAACATGCTATAGACTTCATGCTGAGTTGAACATGCTTCAGACGTCATGCTGTGCTTTAACTCCCCAGGGTGCTGCAATTTTTTCTCCAAGCCTGTCACAGATTAGACAGAATAAGATGCAATGCAACACAAAATCATAGATTCCTGTACCCTTCTTGCTGACTCTCTTATGGTCCTTCAGTATAGCTATGGTCTAAAGCACATGACTGTGTGCTCTCTGAACAGTCAGATGATGCTGCATAGGAAACAAAGTTTAACCAACACAACCAAATTAAATGAATTTCTTCTTTTTCCTCTGGACCATGGATGACGGTTATTTCCATCAATGATATTTCAATGTTTTTTCTTTTTTGGGGGGGGGGGCAATAGAGGATGTCCTAGGAAGACAATAATGGTTACACTGATTTAATATAGGTTGGAGAATGCTGTAATGTATTGAACCATGTGCCTGGTGGTGCATGTTGCTGTTTCGGCTGACCTGACGGGTCCTGTCTGAGAGAGCCTGTTTCCAGGGCCATCCCCTGAGAGCTGGGAGTGTGAAATGGAATACCCCTGTGGGAGAAATGAGGGCAGCAGTACAGATCCAGAGACACACCGCCGAGCACGGCATTGACTCATTTGGCCCTCTTTCATGGTACATTTCAGAGGCACTCATTTGTCAGGGAAAGAGGATAGAAAATATGTCTATGCCTAAAGGTGATACCAAGAAAGACGAGTGTCTATTCAGACTCTCTGGCATCAGCCCTCGATGGTGCCAATGTGAGATGGAATTACAAAGCGCACACTGAGCGCCACCACTGCTTTCCGTGATGCTTGGTTACATTATTCAGGACTGACAACCCACTAGTGTTCTTCAGACATCCTCACAATCACACTGGTGCAATTCCAGCCTATGGCAGTTCAGTTACAATGTTTGGACTGTTTGAGACCCAGCATGTAAAAATCAAGACACTTTCAAATGATCAGTTGAAGACATTTGGACATTTTTAAACTCTTCCGCACGTTGATATTAGAATACATGATGCTGACTTCATATCCTCAAACATGTTCTTGTTTTATAAGACGATAAAAATATGTTTCAACTAACCTGAATATGTCTGTCCTTCTCAAACTTGTAGTGGGTGTTCTCCAAAACATTAACATTCCTGATGTATTTTGCAGTGGGCGATAACCGTGGTCCATATGTTAATATGTTAATGTTATGCCTAAAGGAACTGGCACCATCAAAGACACCATCAAATATAACATGCTGGGTGAGACACATTGTTTTCATGCCTACAACTCACGTCAAACTTTATCAAACAGCTATTTTAAGTTCATGGAGCTCAAGGTTTTACCTTCCTTTCACTCTATAGTGTACTTTTGAAATGGTTGAAAACATCTAGCTTAAGGTTGTCACTTATCTCATAGATGTGCTTTGTTTTTGTCAGTGCTCTGAAGTTCAAGCAGGGAAACTGTCTTGACAGCAGGCTTCAGGCAAGGACAAATATAATATTTTGGTGTGCTGTGGGCTTGAGGTCCTCTGTGTGTGTGTGTGTGCGTGCGTGCGTGCGCACGTTCATGGGTGCGTGCGTGTGTGTGCGTGTGTGTGCCAGATTCCTGTTTTCCACAGTGAACCTATTAACTTTCTCACAATGACCTTGAAATTGGTGTGAGAAATTGATTAATATGTAAAACCATTGAGAAAACCCTGCTGTGTTCGAATCACCACAACTACTCTGTATTCTCAGTGGTTGTATAGCCCAAAGCTGAATGGATTGGTCCTAACTTAACCTCTCATTTAGAACGCTTTCAATTCATCATGTGTGCACTCACAGGAAACATAGAAATCCTTTATGTAGACAAACACTCTCTATCCTACAGAGTAGTGATCCCATACGCACAACGCTGAAGAAATCGGTGAGTAAAACACACACCCTAGTCTGCGTCCCATAGAGAGAACAGGGTGCCATTTAGGACGCAACTCTGGAAAAGGCTATTGATCAGGAGAAAGTGGTCTGTTTCACTGACAGGATTATTACAGGGTGCATTACCTCTCCCACATGACTAGGTCCAGGAAATGGTCAATAATAGAATCCTCTGTCAGACACACTCACACTCACTTTATTACCCCTCAGTCGAGCACTCGCTTCATCACCAGACACAACAGTCTCAATCAGCAAAGTGACGCTGTTCAACATCCACGACAGAGCGGAGAACGCTAAAAGGAGATCCGTGGCCATCTTTTAAACACGACAGCATGGAGGATAGAGTTTTAGGTTACATTTGTCCCTAAACTTTTTTCTAAATTGGACCCATTAGAGATACATTAATTGTCTGAGATGAAGGGTTGTTGTGGAGTAGAAATCTAGTCTACACTGACAGGCTGGGTATGTTGTTTTGTTGGAAGTGGCTCTTCTATCAAATACATTCAATCACGTCTTGAGCTATAAAACTCAGTATTTTCTTCTGAGAGACTGATGGTTATGATGACCGACATGATAGAAAATTACCATACACATGGGATCTTGAGCCCTGAAAGTATTAAACATTAGTTCACGGTTTCACCTAGACCAGGGTTCTCCAACCCTTTTCCTGGAAAACTACTGTCTTGTCGGTTTTAACTCCAACCCTGTTCCTGGAGAGCTACCATCCTGTAGGTTTTAACTCCAACCCTGTTCCTGGAGAGCTACCATCCTATAGGTTTTAACTCCAACACTGTTCCTGGAGAGCTACCATCCTATAGGTTTTAACTCCAACACTGTTCCTGGAGAGCTACCATCCTATAGGTTTTAACTCCAACCCTGTTCCTGGAGAGCTACCATCCTATAGGTTTTAACTCCAACACTGTTCCTGGAGAGCTACCATCCTATAGGTTTTAACTCCAACCCTGTTCCTGGAGAGCTACCATCCTATAGGTTTTAACTCCAACACTGTTCCTGGAGAGCTACCATCCTATAGGTTTTAACTCCAACCCTGTTCCTGGAGAGCTACCATCCTATAGGTTTTAACTCCAACACTGTTCCTGGAGAGCTACCATCCTATAGGTTTTAACTCCAACACTGTTCCTGGAGAGCTACCATCCTATAGGTTTTAACTCCAACCCTGTTCCTGGAGAGCTACCATCCTATAGGTTTTAACTCCAACACTGTTCCTGGAGAGCTACCATCCTATAGGTTTTAACTCCAACCCTGTTCCTGGAGAGCTACCATCCTATAGGTTTTAACTCCAACACTGTTCCTGGAGAGCTACCATCCTATAGGTTTTAACTCCAACCCTGTTCCTGGAGAGCTACCATCCTATAGGTTTTAACTCCAACACTGTTCCTGGAGAGCTACCATCCTATAGGTTTTAACTCCAACACTGTTCCTGGAGAGCTACCATCCTGTAGGTTTTAACTCCAACCCTGTTCCTGGAGAGCTACCATCCTGTAGGTTTTAACTCCAACCCTGTTCCTGGAGAGCTACCATCCTGTAGGTTTTAACTCCAACCCTGTTCCTGGAGATCTACCATCCTGTAGGTTTTAACTCCAACCCTGTTCCTGGAGAGCTACCCTCCTGTAGGTTTGCACTACAGGAAACCCTAATGTAGCCCACCTGATTCTAATTGTAGCCCACCTAATTAGCTGTTAGTCACAACTGGGGTTGGAGCAAAAGCCTATGGGAGTGTAGCTCTATAGGAACAGGGTTGGAGCAAAAGCCTATGGGAGGGTAGCTCTATAGGAACAGGGTTGGAGTGAAAGCCTATGGGAGGGTAGCTCTATAGGAACAGGGTTGGAGCAAAAGCCTATGGGAGTGTAGCTCTATAGGAACAGGGTTGGAGTGAAAGCCTATGGGAGGGTAGCTCTACAGGAACAGGGTTGGAGTGAAAGCCTATGGGAGGGTAGCTCTATAGGAACAGGGTTGGAGTGAAAGCCTATGGGAGGGTAGCTCTATAGGAACAGGGTTGGAGTGAAAGCCTATGGGAGGGTAGCTCTACAGGAACAGGGTTGGAGTGAAAGCCTATGGGAGGGTAGCTCTATAGGAACAGGGTTGGAGTGAAAGCCTATGGGAGGGTAGCTCTATAGGAACAGGGTTGGCGTGAAAGCCTATGGGAGGGTAGCTCTATAGGAACAGGGTTGGAGTGAAAGCCTATGGGAGGGTAGCTCTATAGGAACAGGGTTGGAATGAAAGCCTATGGGAGTGTAGCTCTATAGGAACAGGGTTGGAATGGAAGCCTATGGGAGGGTAGCTCTACAGGAACAGGGTTGGAGTGAAAGCCTATGGGAGTGTAGCTCTACAGGAACAGGGTTGGGGGGAAGCCTATGGGAGGGTAGCTCTATAGAAACAGGGTTGGAATGAAAGCCTATGGGAGTGTAGCTCTACAGGAACAGGGTTGGAGAGCCCTGGCCTAAACTGACCAAATTGCTAGAATACATCAGCCAAAAAATTTACCACGAAAAGACCACCACTAATTTTGGCCTGTAGACAAAACTGCAAACCGCAATTCAGATACTGTAAGATTCAGTAGGAAGCTAATCCTCTGTCAATTGTCATCTAAAGCTGGGGATCATTTAGACCCAGTCAAATATCTACTGCAGCCGGCAAAACACACAACAGTTCCAGAACACTAGAGAATATCAGTGTCAACTGGACAAATTGAGCCCGATGGCAAAAGATGGCAAAAGTGGAGGATGGGTGGACAAGAGAAGAAACAGATTGAGGGCAGGCAAAAAGAACAAGAGGATCAGAACGGTGAGAGATGAAGAGATGGAGAGAGAAGCCGGCGATCCGCATCAAGCCCAGAAATAATCAGTGTCCGTGACACAGGGGATCTGGAGTGTCCAGGAACATTCAGCAGTGGAGAAACACATCCAGGTGATGAATTGAAAAGTTCACACAGAATCAGTTCTAGTTGGAAATCAAGGAGGTGGGAAATTGGCAACAACATCAGGAAGGCAGAACCTCAGAGAAGATCCATTCATCATGAGGAGATAAAAGGTTAGATCCCAGGCAGCTTTCTGTGGCCAAAACCAGGCAGATTACAATGCTTCAACACCATGCTGTGGCCAAAATCTTTCGGAACAGTCTGCCCTGTGTGCAGGCACACAGGACAAGATTTGCTCTGTAATTATTAATAATAAATTCTATGTTTATTTTGACTTAATTTATGAAGGGTATCTGCCCAGCACTTGAACATGACTGGGACACAAAAATCTCCACGGGGACTTCATTTCGAGAAGTTAATTAGAACAACTCAAGTTGATTCTGTTTTGATTTGAAAATGCCTCCAGGTTTAATTGTTCTATTAGAATTTCTTATCACATGAAGTAGAAAGGATATTCCAACTCTTCAGGTAATCAAAGTGAAGAGGTGACAATTGATGCTGTATGATCTACATTCCACATGTTTTGAAGCATTATGAGTTTTGGATGACGTCACACCTCGAGTTCAATGTATCCGAAGTCTGGAATAGGTCGCCATGTACACTTAGATATCGTTGTCTAGTGAATAAAAAACGTGGTCCAGGGAAAAGGTGGTTGGTGTATACGATAGCCCTGCAAAGATCCACATTCTGTTGTTATCTAAAAAATGGCCTGTCGGCAGAGGCTGGAAGACAGGAAACACTAGTTTGGTATCGGCAACTGCGTTTTCCACAGAAATTATTATTATTTCTCTGTCAATTTGATTGACAGCGAGTTGTCTGACCAGAATTAGATATTTGTTGTTGTTTTCCCTTTGTGCTCCTCGTTGATATTGGCAGAATGTGTCTGCACATGCCCAGTCAGGTGAGGCCTCTGTGCAATGGAAAAGAAATTGCTTAGACTGACACCTGCTGGTTGAGGTAAATAGGCTGTCCTTATACGGACACCGTATTATCAACTACAGTTGGACTATAGAAGTAGAAACGAGTGGAGATTACTATTCTTCAGACGCGTAACAAAAAAAGGGGTGGAGACATTCTGATGTATACTACATACAACCTGGAAGGATCTAAATGATACTACATACAGCCATGGGTGTCTGGGCACAAGGACTGTGTTAATAAACTATCAAATAAACCTGACATGACTGGACAGTTGGCATGACGACCACATAATGCATGCTGTAGAAGATTTTCTGATATGCTAATAATGACAGTCAGTGATTGACAAGTCTAGGGGAGAGAGATATCTACGGATAGTTGTTTTCCCAGTTATTGTTTTGTTTCTCTATGAGTTCCTGCTCGTCCAGCAGGTGATGTCAACTCAGCTCACTGCAGGAGGAAGAGCAACAGGTGATGTCAACTCAGCTCACTGCCCACTGTTCCAGACGTCGCTGCATGCTCTCTACTATTCCCAGATGTTTCACATCAAGTTCTTAAATGATTTAGTTTCTCCTTACCAGTCAGTGATTAGGGAATAACATGGCAGTAAATGGTGTTTTAGCACAGAGAAATGCTCTATGTCCCAAATGGCACCCTATTCCCTATTTACAGTAGTGCACTATATAGGGAATAGTGCCATTTGTGATGCAAGCCTTGGTCTTGGCTAAGAGTGAGCAGGTGAAGTATAAGATAATAGCAGACTCCAGGAAACATACCGGATAGTGATGGAGTCATTTTCCTGGAACCATATTGGATAGTGATGGAGTCATTTTCCTGGAACCATTATGGATAGTGATGGAGTCCTTTTCCTGGAACCATACCGGATAGTGATGGAGTCATTTTCCTGGAACCATATTGGATAGTGATGGAGTCCTTTACCTGGAACCATATTGGATAGTGATGGAGTCCTTTACCTGGAACCATATTGGATAGTGATGGAGTCCTTTTCCTGGAGCCATATTGGATAGTGATGGAGTCCTTTTCCTGGAACCATATTGGATAGTGATGGAGTAATTTTCCTGGAACCATATCGGATAGTGATGGAGTCCTTTTCCTGGAACCAAATTGGATAGTGATGGAGTCATTTTCCTGGAACCATATCAGATAGTGATGGAGTCATTTTCCTGGAACCATATTGGATAGTGATGGAGTCATTTTCCTGGAACCATATTGGATAGTGATGGAGTCATTTTCCTGGAACCATATTGGATAGTGATGGAGTCATTTTCCTGGAACCATATTGGATAGTGATGGAGTCATTTTCCTGGAACCATATTGGATAGTGATGGAGTCATTTTCCTGGAACCATATTGGATAGTGATGGAGTCATTTTCCTGGAACCATATTGGATAGTGATGGAGTCATTTTCCTGGAACCATATTGGATAGTGATGGAGTCATTTTCCTGGAACCATATTGGATAGTGATGGAGTCATTTTCCTGGAACCATATCAGATAGTGATGGAGTCATTTTCCTGGAACCATATTGGATAGTGATGGAGTCATTTTCCTGGAACCATATTGGATAGTGCATTAAGTAATGATGACAATAAAGTTAAATGGGATGCGTTCAATGCATATACACTGTTTAACATACAATCGCGTGTGTGTGTATTTGTACGTGCATGCCTGTCTATGTATGTATGTATGTGTGTGTGTGTGTGTGTGTGTGTGTGTGTGTGTGTGTGTGTGTGTGTGTGTGTGTGTGTGTGTGTGTGTGTGCACATTCGTTTCTGCATGTTATTATGTAACATGTCTGTGTACGTCAACTTCTCTTCCGACGTCCGCGTATTTCCAAAGTAGTGAGCGTTAATTATCTCAGTTAACGTTCTGATGAACCCCTCTAATGACCAGATCAATGTGCTACAAGGATCTTAGTTAAAATCATACGCTGGGTATTCATTATGAATGACAGAGACTCCAGCATATATCCCACATGGCACCCTATTCCCTTCATAGTGCACTATATTTGACCAGAGCCCTATGGAGTATAGTATACTAAATAGGGAATAGGGTGCCATTTGGGATGCAAACACTTTCCTCTGACTACAAAGGAGAAACACAGAGAAGAGGATTGTTTCTGCCCCATGCTTGGTTAAGTCATAATGCCAACCCCATGTCTCCTACTAATTCATCTTCCAAGGGTGCGTCAGTGCCAAGAGCAGTACTAGCAAGACATGGCAGTAAATGCATCATAAAATCATTACCCTCGGAAGTCTGGCAATTAAATTGTCTGAGTGGAGCCGAATGGCAAGCAAGATGGCATCGGGAAAACACCTTGGGACATGGACCACCTTCCGGTGCCTTCTGAAGGTGAGGATATGCAAATTAACACTCCAATTTAATGGGAATTAACACAGGAAGGGAGGACAGATAGGGACACTGGAGTGAGAAATGGAAACGAGGCAGCGACCGGCCCCGCTACATGGCCGTTGTTCAATCTCTGCTTATGAACATCAGCCAGACTGACAAACGCAGGAAACCGTGAGGAAATTTATCACACTGAAAGTGACAAGAGAAGAGTGTATGTGAAAAGGGTATAAATGAGGGGAATTGAGGTTGTTCAGAGGCATTCTGCTGTACAGCTGGATATCACATTACACCACATAAGGCAGCCAGGTCTCATAGACTAGACGTAACATAGTAAACTTAAATCCGAGACACTCAATTAGTACAATTTGTTACATTTGATATGGTTGCATAAGACAGATGGTTATCTAAGGCAAAACTGAAAAGTAGGGTGGTTGGTCGAGGTGGATAGGTGGGCGTATAACGTGAACATCTAGTAACCTGAAGGCAGCGAGTTCGAATCTCATCACGGACAAATGTAGCATTTTAGCTAATTAGCAATTTTTCAACTACTTACTACTTTTTAGCTGCTTTGCTAACAACTTAGCATGTTAGCTAACCCTTCCCCTAACCCTAACCTTAAGCCTTTTAGCTAACCCTTCCCCTAACCTTAACCCTTTAAAACCAACTCCTAAACTTAACCCTAACCCTAACCCATAACCCTAACCCCTAGCCTAGCTAACATTAGCCAGCTAGCTAATGTTAGCCATCTAGCTACCTAGCTATAAATCGTAACATATAATACGTTTTGCAAATCTGTAACATATATTATGTTTTTCAAATTCCTAACATATTGTATGTTTTGAAATTCCAAACATATCAAACGAAATGTGTGATGGAGATCCACAAATGAAAACATCATACTAAATGGAGGCTCTTGCATTTTACGTACAGAGTAATACGAAATGCCCTGTGACCAGGTTGCATAAGGAGGTTAAGAACTGTATACCATGAAAAGAGAGCGCAGTTATTCATCAGATGTAGACCTTGTGTGACAGAATGCTCTTCACAGTGAGTGAATTAATATAACTTTAGATATGAAATCAAATGCATTGCAATCTGGAGTCAATAAAACAAGCTTTGAACACCCACGAAACACTCAAAGGCATTTTTTTTTATATTTCACCTTTATTTAACCAGGTAAACTAGTTGAGAATAAGTTCTCATTTAGGAGAAGTACAGATCAGGGTTGGGTTCTAAAAAATATCAGAAACTTTGAACATCCCACGGAGCACCATTAAATCCATTATAAAAAATTGAAAGAATATGGCACCGCAACAAACCTGCCAAAAGAAGACCGCCCACCAAAACTCACGGACCAGTCAAGGAGGGCATTAATCAGAGAGGCAACAAAGAGACCAAAGATAACCCTGAAGGAGCTGCAAATCTCCACAGCGATTGGAGTATCTGTCCATAGGACCACTCCACAGAGCTGGGCTTACACTCCACAGAGTGGCCAGAAAAAAGCCATTGCTAAAGAAAAAAATAAGCAAACACGTTTGGTGTTCACCAAAAGGCATGTGGGAGACTCCCCAAACATATGGAAGAAGGTACTCCGGTCAGATGAGACTAAAATTGAGCTTTTTGGCCATCAAGGAAAATGCTATGTCTGGCACAAATCCAACACCTCTCATCACCCCGAGAGCACCATCCCCAGAGTGAAGCATGGTGGTGGCAGCATCATGCTGTGGGGATGTTTTTCATCGGCAGGGAGGGGAAACTGGTCAGAATTGTAGGAATGATGGATGTAGCTAAATACAGGGAAATTCTTGAGGGAAGTCTTCCAGAGATTTGAGACTGGGACAGAGGTTCACCTTCCAGCCAGGATAATGACCCTAAGCATACTGCTAAAGCAACACTCGAGTGGTGTAAGGGGAAACAATTAAATGTCTTGGAATGGCCTAGTCAAAGCCCAGACCTCAATCCAATTGAGGATCTGTGGTGTGATTGCTTAAAGATTGTTGTACTCCAGCGGAACCCATCCAACTTGAAGGAGCTGGAGCAGTTTTTCCTTGAAGAATGGATAAAAAATCCCAGTGGCTAGATGTGCCAAGCTTATAGAGATATACGCCAAGAGACTTGCAGTTGTAATTGCTGCAAAAGGTGGGTGAATACTTTCACAAGCCACTGTATGACATACTAGGGTCATAAACCCTCTACACTAATTCTCCGTCATCCTCAGACCAAGTGAATTTTCTCTATTCAATACCTCCCATGAGGAAACTGATAGTGAATTAGTTACAGTAAGCAGTAAAACAGATGATTTTGTATTTTAGACCTCCCTATGGCTCTTACAAAATGAGAATGTAAATGGAGAGAGTAGTAAAGTAAAATCTACATTACATTTATACACTCTTTGCAGTTTCTCCAATCAACTTTTGTGTCTCGTCCTCCTTGTGCATTCATCCCATTTCCATATAAAGCAGCCCCTTGTGAAAAACATCTATCTGTTCTAAACAGAATACACAGAGATAACAACTTTCTGCTCAATTAAAACTCACTCGCTGAAGAAGGAGATGATAACTTTGATCATTGTGGGGGGGGGGGATTCAAGACCAGATCTGGCACTTAGACGACGACCCATCCCTTCTGTCCTTCTTCTGCCCCCCCCCCCCCATCAGTCTGTCTGTTTTCATATCTTTTCCCCTCCTCTTCTCTTTTTCTGGTTCCCTTGTTTTGCTCCCCTTTGAAATGTGACGGCTGGATGATGTGAGTGTGTGTCTAGGCATATGGCCATGGTGAGCCAAGTCTCAGAGTCCTTTGGTGTGCGGCGTCTATCTGCCTTCCTCAGACGGCAGGCGGGCCACTGAGCTGACAGCGATTAGACCGCTCCCCTGCTGGTGGCAGACGGAATGAAGCGGCCTGATAACGACCCCTCCCCCCACACTTCCCCAATCCTGCACCCACACTCACCATGGGGGGTGAGTTTGGGGGGCGCTCGCTCACAGACGCACCGTTTCCTTTGAACCTCTTAAAACCAGCCTGTTGGAGTATTCACAGCACGTGGAAAGGAAGCATTTGAACCCGTAGTGGGATTGTGAAATTCAAGCTGGAGAAGAGCTGAGACGGTGATGGCAGTACTGAATAAATCAGAGCAGAGATAGAGGTAAAGAGAGTGGGGATCACGGGTGGATTAACAGTGGCTGTGGCTGACAGCGGCTTTGAAATAGTAACTGTTGAAAGTTTCTCCTGCTCTCAGGTCTACAGGGAGGTGAGGATGTCTGGGGTTAGGTCAGAGGGGATACAGTCCTTCCACTGCATAATGGTGTGTATTTGAATGCTTTGGAGTCAGAGCTTCCAGGCATGGCGGAGAATGAAGCCTTCAACTTCAAGTCAAGACACTGAACAACATCCCTACATTAGCTGTGGGTGTGTGTGTGTGTGTGCGTGTGTGTGTGTGTGTGTGTGTGTGTGTGTGTGTGTGTGTGTGTGTGTGTGTGTGTGTGTGTGCCAGTGTGTGTTAGCATTACTAGAAATAACTCCATGTGTTGAATCTAATTAACTTTTTTAGCGGTTAATTTGATTACGGTTTAAGTATAATTTTTGAGGGCAAAAAAACATATGCAATGAAGTATGAACTGAAAAAAAACACATTAAAAAAAATAACATAGCCAGAGGCATTAGTAGCTTTGTACAGTCCACTTGGTGTCTAAACACCCCAGAGGCTTCATGTCCCATCAATCATGCTCTTCACAAATTAATTAATGTCAACCGTGCCCGTATCAGACTAGGGAGGGAAAACACCAGCCCACTAAACAAACGTACCAAGCAGCACAAACCAATCCACGAATAATACCCTCCTCGTCATTGTGTTAACCCTGCGACCCCCCCTGTGGAATTATTCTCATTATTGTTATTATTATTATTATTATTATTAATATTATTATTTGGGAGGAGAGGGTAATCAGGCAGCAATAGATGAGCAAGGGTGAGGAGGTTCTCATTTATCTCAGCCATTATCTGTAATGAGCCACTCGTCGCTGTGCCCTGTGGCAGTGGGGCTCTGCCATTAGGAAAACATCCCCCACCCACACCACCCTGTGGCCACTGGGCCCCACTTTCCCCTTCTCTCCTTCTCTCCTTCTCTCTGTAATTGAGGGGGGAATAGCCATGCTCGGCCGAACACACAGGGGCACACTTCTTATTGACACAGTGTTAAAGACTCATTAACACAACGATTGGAAGAACAGAGGGAGAAAGGACCAAATGAACTCTATATGGTAATCAGGCGAATAGCCTCGGGCTAAAAGTGCAGTTGTCTGTCAGACTGTGTTGTACCTTAAAGTGTCTGGGGAATCGGTTCGTCTGTCAGACTGTGTTGTACCAGTGTCTGGGGAATCGGTTCGTCTGTCAGACTGTGTTGTACCTGCAGTGTCTGGGGAATCGGTTCGTCTGTCAGACTGTGTTGTGTACATGTATTGTAAATGTTTATCAGCACAGCATTATGACAGCATTTTCTAAACTGCAGAGGGGGTTCTTGCTATTATTTTGTAGGTTTGGGGGATCGGTTCGTCTGTCAGACTGTGTTGTACCTACAGTGTCTGGGGAATCGGTTCGTCTGTCAGACTGTGTTGTACCTACAGTGTCTGGGGAATCGGTTCGTCTGTCAGACTGTGTTGTACCTACAGTGTCTGGGGAATCGGTTCGTCTGTCAGACTGTGTTGTACCTGCAGTGTCTGGGGGATCGGTTCGTCTGTCAGACTGTGTTGTACCTACAGTGTCTGGGGAATCCGTTCGTCTGTCAGACTGTGTTGTACCTACAGTGTCTGGGGAATCGGTTCGTCTGTCAGACTGTGTTGTACCTACAGTGTCTGGGGAATCAGTTCATCTGTCAGACTGTGTTGTACCTACAGTGTCTGGGGAATCGGTTCGTCTGTCAGACTGTGTTGTACCTGCAGTGTCTGGGGGATCGGTTCGTCTGTCAGACTGTGTTGTACCTGCAGTGTCTGGGGGATCGGTTCGTCTGTCAGACTGTGTTGTACCTGCAGTGTCTGGGGGATCGGTTCGTCTGTCAGACTGTGTTGTACCTACAGTGTCTGGGGAATCGGTTCGTCTGTCAGACTGTGTTGTACCTACAGTGTCTGGGGAATCGGTTCGTCTGTCAGACTGTGTTGTGTAAATGTATTGTAAATGTTTATCAGCACAGCATTATGACAGCATTTTCTAAACTGCAAAGGGGGTTCTTGCTATTATTTTGTAGGTTTGGGGGATCGGTTCGTCTGTCAGACTGTGTTGTACCTACAGTGTCTGGGGGATCGGTTCGTCTGTCAGACTGTGTTGTACCTGCAGTGTCTGGGGAATCGGTTGCCACAGTCAGTGCTGTACTGAGCCCCTGGATAAGTTTTTCTCAGTGGAACCAATGTTGAGAGCAGAGGAATATGCATGGAAAGTAGATAAGCATGGATGCGCATCACAATGGTCAACTGGAGACTGTTATTGACATTACCACTGTAACTGGCAAAACAGTGTAGAAGTAATTGCTAACTGACTGTAAACCATTTTAGCTTGCTAGCTAATCATCTTGACCAATTGTGGGGCAAAACAATTGACTTATTTACAGTTAATTAGGCAACGCAAACACCTTTGCTTGCAAACGAGACGCTGTCACCAATATGTAAGGTGTCTACAGTAATGCTTTCTTTTTGATGTTCTATGACAGCTTCACAGGAGGCGGGCTGCCTCCTGAGAATTCATAGGCGATCAAATAAACCCCCACTTCCTTCCATTCTGCTAGCAAACGCGCAATCTTTGGACAATAAAATAGATGACCTACGCGGAAGATTAAACTACCAATGGGACATTCAAATCTGTAATATCTTATGCTTCACGAAGATGTGGCTGAATGACAACACTTTCAACATACAGCTGGCTGGTTGTACGCTGTATCGGCAGGATAGAACAGCGGCGTCTGGTAAGACAAGGGGCAGCGGACTACGTATTTTTGTAAATAACAGCTGGTGCACGATATCTAAGGAAGTCTCGAGCTATTGCTCGCTTGAGGTAGAGTATCTCATGATAAACTCTAGACCACACCACCTACCTAGAGAGTTTTCATCTGTATTTTCCCTAGCTGTTTATACATACCACCACAGTCCGATGCTGGCACTAAGACAGCATTGAATGAGCTGTATTCCGCCATAAGCAATCAAGAAAACGCTCACCCAGAGGCGGCGCTCCTAGAAGCCGATGACTTTAATGCAGGGAAACTTAAATCCGTTTTACCAAATTTCTATCAGTATGTTAAATGTGCAACCAGATGGAAAAAAACTCTGCACCACCTTTACTGGGGGCTGTGCTTTGGCAAAGTGGGTGGAGTTATATCCTGCCTGTTTGGCCCTGTCCGGGGGTATCATCGGATGGGGCCACAGTGTCTTCTGATCCCTCCTGTCTCAGCCTCCAGTATTTATGCTGCAGTAGTTTATGTGCCGGGGGGCTAGGGTCAGTCTGTTTCATCTGGAGTATTCTCTTGTCTTATCCGGTGTCCTGTGTGAATTTAAATATGCTCTCTCTAATTCTCTCTTTCTCTCTTTCTTTCTTTCTCTCGGAGGACCTGAGCCCTAGGACCATGCCTCGGGACTACCTGGCATGATGACTCCTTGCTGTCCCCAGTCCACCTGGCCATGCTGCTGCTCCAGTTTCAACTGTTCTGCCTGCGGCTACGGAACCCTGACCTGTTCACCGGACGTGCTTGTTGCACCCTCGACAACTACAATGATTATTATTATTTGACCATCCTGGTCATTTATGAACATTTTAACATCTTGACCATGTTCTGTTATAATATCCACCCGGCACAGCCAGAAGAGGACTGGCCACCCCTCATAGCCTGGTTCCTCTCTAGGTTTCTTCCTAGGTTTTTGGCCTTTCTAGGGAGTTTTTCCTAGGGAGTTTTTCCTAGCCACCGTGCCTCTTTCACATGCATTACTTGCTGTTTGGGGTTTTAGGCTGGGTTTCTGTACAGCACTTTGAGATTTCAGCTGATATACGAAGGGCTATATAAATAAATTTGATTTGATTTGATTTTTGATTTGATTTGATTTGATACTCCACACACAGAAACACATACAAAGCTCTCCCTCACCCTCCATTTGGCAAATCTGACCATAATTTTATCCTCCTGATTCCTGTTTACAAGCAAAAATGAAAGAAGGAAGCACCAGTAAAAAAGTGATCAAATGAAGCAGATGCTAAACTACAGGACTGTTTTGCTAGCACAGACTGGAATATGTTCCGGGATTTCTCCGATGGCATTGAGGAGTACACCATGTCAGTCATTGGCTTCAACTAGTAACCGAAAGGTTGCAAGATCAAATCCCCGAGCTGACAAGGTACAAATCTGTTGTTCTGCCCCTGAACAAGGCAGTTAACCCACTGTTCTTAGGCCGTCATTGAAAGTAAGAATTTGTTCATAACTGACTTGCCTACTTAAATAAAGGTAAAATAAAAATGTTAAAAAAACACACACACACATCATCTCCACACTTTCACCTTCCTCTACTGTAATTCTCAAAACTTTCATGGCTAGTTCATTTAGAACAGACCTTCATTTTCAGCTTGTATCCTATCCCCTACAATTGTCAGCCCTCAAAGTTGAGTGAAACAAAGGAATGGGGAGGAATAGTCCTGCAGCCTGAGGCAAGGACGGCTCCAACACTTAGCTTCCGGATGCTCTCATCTTTCAACGGGGGCCACTTCCACAGGCCTGACATACTCTTGACAGTAATCAGTGGCCAATTCTGTTCAGTGACCAACGGCTATTGTGTATAACAAAAACCTTGAAGCAATTTAGAAAAAAGCACTTTTGAGAAAAGTGAGAGACCACAGGACATTGCTGTCATAGAAAGCAATGTCATCAGCAAAGCAGCCTGAGTACTGTATCCAACAAAGGCTGTAGCTTTCATTAACTCGATAGCAGGGTTGTGGTCAATTCCATTTAAATTCAATCAATTCAGGAAGTAAACTGATATTCCAATGTCAATTCCACACTTTCTCATTGAAAGGCATTGAGGAAAATTGGCATTGAACCCAACACATCCCAATTAGACCTGGGTTCTATTTCAAATACAGTATCTCAATTACTCCACATACAATCGAAGTAAGTATTCTAGATATATTTGATTTGAAAAGTAGTTTAATAATGTAAAGGCTTCATAATGCCTTCACACGCACTACATCAATTTGTTACAAATAATCTATAACCTTATGTCATAAATGTGGCATAACTGTGACATAATCACCAATATCAAATGTGACATAAACATGTGCTTTATAAAGGGTGACATGTTGTGCTGAAGGATGACACTCGCTCTAAAGTGAAGTCATGTTAGTCACATTACACCGAATCTCGTTCCCAGACACTTCCACTCAAATGTCTTGCGGACCGACGCATCAAACATGACCTTCTTTAGTAGGGTTAGGTTTCAAATCAAATTTTAAGAGGATAAACATTCATAAAGGCTTAATGATGTAAACACAAATGTATTAAGACTTAGGGAATTCACTAACAGCTAAAATAAAATAAACATTAAAGGAACATTTCAAAAATGTTCAATTTCATATTCATCGTCTCCAGCACCACCACAGCATCAACATCATCAACCAATTAGTAAAAAAATGCCTACTCATAAAATTGTTAAAATCACACAATGCATTCCAATGTCATTGGAAACATTTATCTTCCTCTATCTTTTTTACTACAAAACATTGAAATGTGCAATTTTCACATAGGTTGATGTTGGGGTGATGCTGGAGATGATGAATATTAAGTTCATCATTTTAAAATGTTCCTTTATAGATATGTTTAAACCCATACTTTTTCTATTATTGTTTTTCTTTTTAAACAATACAAATACATTAAGTTTCAAAAAGTCCAGCAATGCAATTACATTGAACATTACACAGGGCTGTGAATAGTGTAGCTTCTTCCTCAGCTGCCGGACAAATGGTTCTTGCCTCTCTGCCTGCTGGAGGTACTGCATGTTGGTTAAACCTTAAAAGTAACAACAAAGAAAGTTAGCAGGTCTGTTAGGAAATGCCTTTGTCACACCATTCTGGATATGCTGGCTCCCAAGTGGCGCAGAGTCTAAGGCACTGCATCTCAGTGCTTGATGCGTCACTACAGACACCCTGGTTCGAAACCAGGCTGTATCACAACTGGCCGTGATTGGGAGTCCCATAGGGCTGCACACAATTGGTCCAGCGTCGTCCGGGTTTGGCTGGTGTAGGCTGTCATTGTAAATAAGAATTTGTTCTTAACTGACTTGCCTAGTTAAATAAAAATAAATTAATGAGGGCATTTCTGCACCACAGATAATCTAAATGGGGAGATGGGAAACTACATTTGATCTGTATTATTATATTCCTCTTTCATTTACAAATCTCATGACGTGACTATGAGACATAGTTGTTACTAGGGGGATTTAAATTTAGCTGAGCCTGCTAGCTAGTTACATTTTCGTTAGCTAGCTAGCTGGCAATTGCTGTGAAGTCACCAAAATTATTTAAAATAACGATTGAGGTAGCGATTGTCACGACTTCCGCCGAAGTCGGTCCCTCTCCTTGTTCAGGCGGCGTTCAGCGGTCAACGTCACCGGTCTTCTAGCCATCGCCGATCCACCTTTCATTTTCCATTTGTTTTACATTTACATTTACATTTAAGTCATTTAGCAGACGCTCTTATCCAGAGCGACTTACAAATTGGTGCATTCACCTTAAGATATCCAGTGGAAAAACCACTTTACAATAGTTTTGTCTTTGTTTTCTACACACCTGGTTTCATTCCCCAATTACATGTTCATGTATTTACCCTCTGTTTCCCCCATGTTTTTGTGCGTGATTGTTTCTATGTTCATTCTGTACGTTATGGCTGGTATTTGACGGGTGCTGTTTTCACCCATGCGTATTGATTACTCTTTATTGTTGGTCAAGTGTATTGTTACCTTGTGCCTTTATTTTGAGTAAAGTACGTTGCTCACTCATTCTGCTCTCCTGCGCCTGACTTCATGCACCAGCTACACCCAACTTCTGACAGCAATGTAATCTAATTTAAATTACAATAAATCTTATTTGATTTGCGAACTCATCACATATGTGATTACTGCGCTACAGAAACACTGCTAACCAAACAACAGTGCATGCACACTAAATTAAAGGGGAACTACACTCAAAAATCTGTTTATTTTGTTAGATTTTTCACAGACCTAAAAAATCTTCACTTGATGTGGTTTAAGCATTGTTGTAAACACATAAAATCCAATTTTGTTGTTTTTCTATAAAAATGTAAAAGGTGTGAAACCCGGACTATATATATATATACTGCTCAAAAAAATAAAGGGAACACTAAAATAACACATCCTAGATCTGAATGAAAGAAATAATCTTATTAAATACTTTTTTCTTTACATAGTTGAATGTGCTGACAACAAAATCACACAAAAATAATCAATGGAAATCCAATTTATCAACCCATGGAGGTCTAGATTTGGAGTCACACTCAAAATTAAAGTGGAAAACCACACTACAGGCTGATCCAACTTTGATGTAATGTCCTTAAAACAAGTCAAAATGAGGCTCAGTAGTGTGTGGCCTCCACGTGCCTGTATGACCTCCCTACAACGCCTGGGCATGCTCCTGATGAGGTGGCGGATGGTCTCCTGAGGGATCTCCTCCCAGACCTGGACTAAAGCATCCGCCAACTCCTGGACAGTCTGTGGTGCAACGTGGCGTTGGTGGATGGAGCGAGACATGATGTCCCAGATGTACTCAATTGGATTCAGGTCTGGGGAATGGGCGGGCCAGTCCATAGCATCAATGCCTTCCTCTTGCAGGAACTGCTGACACGCTCAAGCCACATGAGGTCTAGCATTGTCTTGCATTAGGAGGAACCCAGGGCCAACCGCACCAGCATATGGTCTCACAAGGGGTCTGAGGATCTCATCTCGGTACCTAATGGCAGTCAGGCTACCTCTGGCGAGCACATGGAGGGCTGTGCGGCCCCCCAAAGAAATGCCACCCCACACCATGACTGACCCACCGCCAAACCGGTCATGCTGGAGGATGTTGCAGGCAGCAGAACGTTCTCCACTGCGTCTCCAGACTCTGTCACGTCTGTCACGTGCTCAGTGTGAACCTGCTTTCATCTGTGAAGAGCACAGGGCGCCAGTGGCAAATTTGCCAATCTTGGTGTTCTCTGGCAAATGCCAAACATCCTGCACGGTGTTGGGCTGTAAGCACAACCCCCACCTGTGGACGTCGGGCCCTCATACCACCCTCATGGAGTCTGTTTCTGACCGTTTGAGCAGACACATGCACATTTGTGGCCTGCTGGAGGTCATTTTTCAACTGTTCTGCCTGCGGCTACGGAACCCTGACCTGTTCACCGGACGTGCTTGTTGCACCCTCGACAACTACAATGATTATTATTATTTGACCATGCTGGTCATTTACGAACATTTTAACATCTTGACCATGTTCTGTTATAATATCCACCCGGCACAGCCAGAAGAGGACTGGCCACCCCTCATAGCCTGGTTCCTCTCTAGGTTTCTTCCTAGGTTTTTGGCCTTTCTCAGGAGTTTTTCCTAGGGAGTTTTTCCCAGCCACCGTGCTTCTTTCACATGCATTGCTTGCTGTTTGGGGTTTTAGGCTGGGTTTCTGTACAGCACTTTGAGATTTCAGCTGATGTACGAAGGGCTATATAAATAAATTTGATTTGATTTGATTTTGATTTTGCAGGGCTCTGGCAGTGCTTCTCCTGTTCCTCCTTGCACAAAGGCGGAGGTAGCGGTCCTGCTGCTGGGTTGTTGCCCTCCTACGGCCTCCTCCACGTCTCCTGATGTACTGGCCTGTCTCCTGGTAGCGACTCCATGTTCTGGACACTACGCTGACAGACACAGCAAACCTTCTTGCTACAGCTCGCAGTGATGTGCCATCCTGGATGAGCTGCACTACCTGAGCCACTTGTGTGGATTGTAGACTCCGTCTCATGCTACCACTAGAGTGAAAGCACCGCCAGCATTCAAAAGTGACCAAAACATCAGCCAGGAAGCATAGGAACTGAGAAGTGATCTGTGGTCCCCACCTGCAGAACCACTCCTTTATTGGGGGTGTCTTGCTAATTGCCTATAATTTCCACCTGTTGTCTATTCCATTTGCACAACAGCATGTGACATTTATTGTCCATCAGTGTTGCTTCCTAAGTGGACAGTTTGATTTCACAGAAGTGTGATTGACTTGGAGTTACATTGTGTTGTTTAAGTGTTCCCATTATTTTTTTGAGCAGTGTATATATATATATATATATATATATATAACAATAATAATTCAAAGGCCCTGCCAAAGTATTTTGCTGTGCATGACTGCACTTTGTGTCATCCTGCAGCACAGCATTTTGGGGAAAGTTGAGGTCCGGTCCAATATTGGCTACGCATCCAAAAGGGAAAGATGTTGGGCCATCCTAGAAATGTTTTTGAGTAATATAATTTACCAGACACTTCTATCCAATGTGCCTTACAGTCATACGTGCATACATTTTTACATACGGGTGGTCCCGGGAATCGAACAGACTATCCTGGTGTTGCAATGCTGTACCAAGATGCATGATGAGGCTATAAATGCCTTGTGAAGCCTCAATGTAATACAATTTAAAAAGCATTTATTAAAAGCAGCGCTTATGCCACCCTTTATAAAGCACAAGTTTATGTCATATTTGACCAAGTGGGTTATGTCACACAGTTACGCCACTTTTATGAACCGTTTATAGAGCATGACATACGGTTATAGATGATTTGTGACACATTTACTTAGTGTTTATGGAGGTTTTATGAAGGATTTATGAAGCCTTTATAAGCTGCAATTCATTTAAAGCGGGACCAAATACTTGAATACACTTGGAAAGTATTTGAAAATACTCAAATACACTGACTCAAATACACTCATATGCATTTAACCCAGTAATTTGAAAATAGTGTTTGAGAATACTCTCAAATTTGGTGGAATATATATATTTTTTTTTACAAATAACCATTCAAATACTCAAATAAAAGTACTTGTTTTGCGCTGTGTATTTTGAAAATACTCATTTGAACCCAGCTCTGACCCCAATACGGTTCTCCTGATCCAACCATAAAGCATGGTCCACCATAATTGTCTTGACTCCCTCGGACTTCCCCCTACCCTCCACTCTCTTGGCTCCCCGTCACCCTCCACTGGAAGTCGATTAGGGACCATCATCGATGCGGACTAGTCTGAATCGTCAGGCCGGGACGACGGAGCTGAAGTTAGCTGCGCCGTGACCTTATTCACGCCCTCTCCCTGTGAAGGTAATGAATAATACATGTAGGTTAATACCTAAAAGCAGCTCCATGGCTGAGGTGTGATGTGTCCGTGTGCATTAGCAGCTGGCTGAGGAGGCCACTGGCCTCACACTCGGCCCCAGGAGGGCTGGCGTGGGCAGCCAAGAGCCCTCCACGTTGACTTTGTCCCCTATGTCCCTGTCTGAGAGCTCCTATCCTCCTCAGAAAGCCCCTCTGGTTTTACCAGAGTAAAGGGAGAACCAAAGTCGCATAAAGAGGGTAAATGTTATTATTTTTCATGTTTGCTGATGTCTGCGCACATTCCCTGGATAGCTGTCTGAGTTTGATTGAATACTTATCAGCTTTTAGCAATTTTTCCGTAGTTGACAGATTGAGTATGTGTGACTCAAATATCCAGTTTTCTTCAACTGAATATGTTTGCACATGAGCCTGACAGTTGAATAGTGAACAGCGTTGTACTAGCTACAGGTTTACAAATGACTAAATTGGCATTAAAATTAAATGGCACATGCTTCCGCTGTTCTTATTCTACTTCCATTAAACTCTGAGACCATGAGAAGGTCTTACCATAAAAACTTCCAAAAGGACTAATTGGAGGTAAATGTGTTTGCTGAAGTGCAAAGACCCACCTGAATTCATACTCAGAGAACAGTTTGACATGTTCTCCAACACCTTATTACTCTAATCCCATCTCCTCCATGGCCTCTTTCCCCTCTCTGCAATCCCACACCTGCTTCACTGGCTAGACAACCTTCTCATTAATCAGTAGTGCCAAGCCCAGCCACAGCTCTCCTCTCCTTCCCCTTTAAACGTCCCCAGCTCCCAGTTTCCAACAACCTTGCTTTGTCCTTGTAAAGAGGGATGGTTGTGAGAGGGGCGTGGGAGCACCCCAGAGGCCTAGCGCACCAGCCTGCGTCTCAGCGACTTTCACTCACCTGGAGCGCCCTGCGTCCCATCTCGCCGCTTTCGCGCGCCTCCTATGGCGACGACCGGTCTGTCGTCAAGGCGACGGCGTGCCAGGACCCCGGCTACTAACAGCGGCAGGTCTCCTGCAACAGCACATTCTCCTCCGGTTTCATCACAGGATATACAACGAGCTTAGTCGTCATGAAAAGCTACTGAATCACAGCACAGGTGTGTGTGCTTTCAACATTACAGACTGGGACTGGGATTATTTCATGAAAGCTGATTATTTACCCAACAAAAATATTTAAACGCAACATGCAACAATTTCAAAGATTTTACTGAGTTACAGTTCAAATCAGTGAATCAGTCAATTTAAATAAATAAATTAAGCCCTAATCTATCGATTTCACATGACTGGGCAGAGGTGCAGCCATGGGTGGGCTCCAGTGGACATTCCTTCAGTCAGCATGCCAATTGCACACTCCCTCAAAACTTGAGACCATCTGAGGCATTGTGTTGTGGGATAAAACTTCATATTTTAAAGTGGCCTTTTATTGTCCCCAGCACAAGGTGCACCTGTGTAATGATCATGCTGTTTAATCATCTTCTTGATATGCCACACCTGTCAGGTCAATGGATTATCTTGGCAAAGGAGAAATGCTCACTAACAAGGATATAAATAAATTTGTGCAAACAATTTGAGACAAATAAGCTTTTTGTGCGTATGGAACATTTCTGGGATCTTTTATTTCAGCTCATGAAACATGGGACCAACACTTTACATGTTGAGTTTATATTTTTGTTCATTGTAAGATAAGAGTACTGTTTTGTCTCCTGAACATACCAGAAAGGTAATATGCGAGTGTTATAAGATATAAAGGGAGGAGGAAATCTTTGTAGCAGATGGTGTCGTATGCTCAGGTGTGCCGAGACATGCAGAGAGTATCAGGTGCCAAGACGGGTCACTCAACCAAGACTGCCCTCCTCTGTGTCACAGAGGCTCTCCACACTGCCAAAGCTGACTCTCTGTCCTCTCTTCTCATCCTCCTAACACCCTGAATCATCAGATCCTCCTCTCCACCCTCTCAGGGCTGGGCATCTCAGGCTCTGCACACTTTTAGATTGTATCCTACTTAGCAGGTCACTCCTACCAGGTGACGTGGAGAGGATCTGTGTCTGCACCACATACTCTCACTACTGGTGTTCCCCAGGGCTCGGTTCTAATCCCTCTCCTCTTCTCTCTATACACCAAGTCACTCACCTCCGTCATATGCTCAGATGGTCTCTCCTATCATTGCTATGCGGATGACACTCAACTACTTTTCTCCTTCCCCCCTTCTGACACCAAGGTGGCGACACGCATCTCTGCGTGCCTGGCAGATATCTCAACTTGGATGTCGGCCTACCACCTCAAGCTCAACCTTGACAAGACGGAGCTGCTCTTCCTCCCAGGGAAGGCCTGCCTGCTCAAAGACCTCTCCATCACGGTTGACAACTCCACAGTGTCGCCCTCCCAGAGTGCAAAGAACTTGTCGTTACCCTGCACAACATCCTGTTGTTCTCTGCAAACATCAAAGCAGTGCTTGCTCCTGCAGGTTCATTCTCTACAACATCCGTAGAGTATAACCCTACCTCACACAGGAAGCGGCGCAGGTCCTAATCCAGTCACTTGTCATCTCCCGTCTGGACTACTGCAACTCGCTGTTGGCTGGGCTCCCCGCTTTTGCCATCAAACCCTTGCAATTTATTCAGAAAGCTGCAGCCCGTCTGATGTTCAACCTTCCCAAGTTCTCTCATGTCATCCCGCTCCTCTGCACACTGCAATCAAACCTCACATCCACTACAAGACCATGGTGCTTGCTTACAGAGCAGCAAGAGGAACTGCCCCTCCCTACCTTCAGGCTGTGCTCAAACCCTACACCCCAAGCCGAGCACTCCGTTCCGCCACCTCTGGTCTCTTGGCCCTCCCACCCCTACGGGAGGGCTGCTCCCGCTCAGCCCTCCCATAGCTCTTCTCTGTCCTGGCACCCCAATTGTGGAACCAGCTTCCCCCTGAAGCTAGAACAGCAGAGTCCCTGCCCATCTTCCAAAAGCACCTGAAGTCCTACCTCTTCAAAGAGTATATGAAATAATCCCCCTCCTCACCTCGACCCATCCGCCCCTTCTAGATCTGACTTTGCTGATAACTACTTTATTGAAGGAAAATGTACTTACTATGCCTGTGATGTGTGGTTGTCCCACCTAGCTATCTTAAGATGAATGCACTAACTCTAAGTCGCTCTGGATAAGAGTGTCAGCTAAATTTAACCTTTAAGAGGGTTTTATAAATAAGTATAACCACTGGGTATACAGAGATGGACCAGTTTACAGAGGAGTATAGAGTGCAGTGATTAAAGTGTAAATGTAAATTTTTTTGGAATGAAACAGAGAGAGAAAAGTGAAATCTCTGCTACATTCCATGAAGCTTCACCTTCATCTTCTATTTCACCCGCATAATCGATTTATCCATGCAACTGAAACTGATTCAAATGAAAACATAGTCCACTCTTCAAGGGGACACAGCTAAGTTTCAGTGGGACCTTAGCAAAGTGTTATTTTGTCTGGAGGCTATGGGGCTGGTGAGGAAGGGAAGGTAGATTTAATGTGCCACTCAGCTCAGAGGGTGGGTCTGCTGCATTGGCTACAGCTCACTGCCTGCCTGAGACCACATGCTGAGACGCTCATCTATAACTGTCATCCTCTGGGCCTCCACCACACACACACACACACACACACACACACACACACACACACACACACACACACACACACACACACACACACATACATACACACACACACACACACACACACACACACACACACACACACACACACACACACACACACACACACACACATACATACACACAGGGTGACACACACACACACCCCCCTTCTCCCCTCACTGAGTAGCAGAGAGCTGTCTCTCTTACCCTGGCCCTCATCTACAGGGGACAGCCCAACATGACACTCAGATCATCCACAGGGGACACCCCAACATGATGCTCAGATTATAGATCTCCCTCCACCCCTCCCACCCCCCATATCTCCACTGGGATAAAACCTGATAAGGGTGAAGGTTGTTTGTAGCCCCTCCTCTCTGTGCTCAACTTCTCCTAAATCATGGCTGAGTTTCTATGATGGGTATTTATTGCAGTACTGGACCTCTCTCCCCAGCAGTACAGGACCTCTCTCCCCAGCAGTATTGGACCTCTCTCCCCAGCAGTACAGGACCTCTCTCCCCAGCAGTATCGGACCTCTCTCTCCAGCAGTATCGGACCTCTCTCCCCAGCAGTACTGGACCTCTCTCTCCAGCAGTACAGGACCTCTCTCCCCAGCAGTACAGGACCTCTCTCCCCAGCAGTACTGGACCTCTCTCTCCAGCAGTACTGGACCTCTCTCCCCCAGTAGTACTGGATCTCTCTCCCCAGCAGTACTGGACCTTTCTCCCCAGCAGTACTAGACCTCTCTCCTCCAGCAGTACTGGACCTCTCTCCCCCAGCAGTACTGGATCTCTCTCCCCAGCAGTACTGGACCTTTCTCCCCAGCAGTACTGGACCTCTCTCCCCAGCAGTACTGAACCTCTCTCCCCAGCAGTACCGGACCTCTCTCCCCCGAGCAGCGCTGGACCGCTCCCCCCCCGCGAGCAGCACTGGACCAGAGATGGTTGTCCTTCTGGAAGCTTCTCCCATCTCCACAGAGAAACTCTAGAGCTCCCTCAGAGTAACCATCGGGTTCTTGGTCACCTCCCTGACCAAGGCCCTTCTCCCTCGATTGCTCAGTTTGGCCGTGCGGCCAGCACTAAGAAGAGTCTTGATGGCTCCAAATTCCCTCCATTTAAGAATGATGGAGGGCAATGTGTTCTTGGGGACCTTTAATACAGCAGAAATGTTTAGGGTACCCATCCCCAGATCTGTGCCTTGACACAATCCTGTCTCTGAGCTCTACAGACAATTTGTTCGGCCTGATGGCTTGGTTTTTGCTCTGACATGCACTGTCAACTGTGGGGCCTTGTATAGACAGGTGTGTGCCTTTCCAAATCATGTCCAATCAATTGAATTTAACACAGGTGGACTCCATTCAAGTTGTAGAAACAACTCAAGGATGATAAATGGAATCAGGATGCACCTGAGCTCAATGTCGAGTCTCATAGCAAAGGGTCTGAATACTTTTGTAAATAAGGTATTTCGGTTTTTATGTTTTATACATTTGCAAAAAAATCTGAAAATCAGTTATCACTTTGTCATTATGGGGTATTGTGTGTAGATTGATGAGGAATATATATTTTTTTATACATTTTAGAATGAGGCTGTAATGTAACAAAATGTGGACAAAGTCAAGGGGTCTGAATACTTTCCGAATGCACTGTATGTGTGTGTGGAGCGGGATCTTGTGGGGCATCACACCCTCAGATGGTGACACCGGCGCTTCTGCTCTGCATGTCAAATATAAATTGCTTTGACCTTCTTCTTCTTGTATTCATTGCTCTGTGCAGGTAGGAGATGTTCTTGTCTTTCTGCAGGCAGCCCAAAGTGCTGAGGCCTGCAGATCTCTGCCTATTTATATACAAGGGAAATGGGAAAACAATATTTCACTCTCAATACGTCAAAAAAAGACACATGAATAGAAAATAGAACTAGAATAGAACTGAAACACCCGACCCCCCCGAACCATACCTTCTCTCACCCTCCCTTACCGCACAAACAGTCACTAAAGTAAACAGACAAATATTTGGGTGGAGATTTCCTGCCTGTTTTACACCATGCTGATATAGAGTCGTGGGTTTGGATTCTCAAAGTGCCGCTCACTTCAACGACACATGACTACAGTGCTGGTCACTTCAACGACACATGACTACAGTGTTGGTCACTTCAACGACACATGACTACAGTGTTGGTCACTTCAACGACACATGACTACAGTGTTGGTCACTTCAACGACACATGACTACAGTGTTGGTCACTTCAACGACACATGACTACAGTGCTGGTCACTTCAACGACACATGACTACAGTGCTGGTCACTTCAACGACACATGACTACAGTGTTGGTCACTTCAACGACACATGACTACAGTGTTGGTCACTTCAACGACACATGACTACAGTGCTGGTCACTTCACATGCACTGAATATACGACACATGACTACAGTGTTGGTCACTTCAACGACACATGACTACAGTGTTGGTCACTTCACTAACTCTGCCACTTTAGACAATAACAGTGTAAACGTGTGTGAAAACATTTTGACCATGTACAGTCACACATTTCCTTTAAACAACGTAATGATGACACCTTATGTTGGCAGATACGGCTACAAGTCAAATCAACAGCGTTTCTTATGTACAAAGCACAAAGCATAGTGCATTTAATCAGCAGACGGTCCTGATGGATATAAACACGCAGGATTTTCTAACAAACAGGAGCTACTGTACAACACAGCTATCCAAGTTCATCTATGTCATCCTCGCTGTCCTCTGATACTATCCCCCTGAGGGAGGTGTCAACAGTCCAGATATCAGCTCCTCAACACAGCACAGCCGTGGGCAAGGACAACTGTTATGTAAAGAGCACTCTCCTGCCTTCCTAACATGGCTGCCCTCCACACTGCTTAATACCCCGGACACCACCAGAGTGAGACGAGACCTGGGGGACAGAGCCGCCAACTGAACTGTGACTGCCACCACCTCCCATTACAATAGAAAATGCGTGTGTGTGTGTGTGTGTGTGGGTGTGTGTGTGTGTGTGCGCACGTGCATGCCTGTCTGCATACATGCGTGTATGGCAGTGCTTTTTGTTCAGCTGAAACATAAAGACTGTCTTTGAACCTTTCTTGCCGTTTCAAGCAGGATGCAGCTGTATGAAACGGTGCTGGATGGAAGGTGTACGAATTCAACCCTGAGCTCATTGCTTCAGATTACTGCCTTCAAAAATAGGAAAGGATGTCGACAACTCCACCAAATCAACTTCTAGAACCAAACTCACCCACTGGCAACATTCAAACAGTGCATGTTAATAACAGAAGAACCGACTGTCAGACACCCCATGCATGGATCAAGGCAGGATGTTTCCCTATTAATAATAGGAGAACGGACTGTCAGACACCCCATGCATGGATCAAGGTAGGATGTTTCCATATTAATAATAGGAGAACTGACTGTCAGACACCCCATGCATGGATCAAGGTAGGATGTTTCCCTATTAATAATAGGAGAACTGACTGTCAGACACCCCATGCATGGATCAAGGTAGGATGTTTCCATATTAATAATAGGAGAACTGACTGTCAGACACCCCATGCATGGATCAAGGCAGGATGTTTCCATATTAATAATAGGAGAACTGACTGTCAGACACCCCATGCATGGATCAAGGTAGGATGTTTCCCTATTAATAATAGGAGAACTGACTGTCAGACACCCCATGCATGGATCAAGGCAGGATATTTCCCTATTACATCAATAAAGCAGCGGTTGCAGCCAGTCTCCCAAATCACAAAACCTCTCAGAATAGGAGTAGTGCAGATTCAGGACCAGTTTTGCCTTTGGATCAAAAGGAATAAGATTATATCGCCAGTCAGGGAGACCAAGATCAGAACTCCTACTCTGAGACATTGGGCCCTGGGGCAGTTTGACAGGGAGCAAAGCTGTCCACTGGCCTGCAGAGAAGAGAAGCACCACTCTGGGTTCTATAACAGATCACCTTCAAATGAAAAGTGATTCCTCTGTCACCCGACACATAAATGTCCCTATTTAATGCTGGCTACTGCCACTCAGCGTTTGGGCTCTTTACCAGCCTCTAAAACTGTCAAAGACACACTAAGAGACAGATATGAGAGATGGACTGCGGTTGCCCTCAAACAAGGTTAAAGACAGAATGATGCCCAAGTGGGTATGGAGGCATAGCACAGCACTTGTACCAAAATCATTAGATCAAAGTGGATGGTTCAATGACATAATATCTAATGTCTTGTTACTGTGAAAAGCGGAGAAAGGTTTTGACTTACCTGTAACCCTTTGAAACAGAGACAGTAAGTGCATGCCCATTGGGCCAGTCTTGATTTTCAAACTCCCACACTCATTTACTCGGCTCTTTAGTCCAATAAAACTGCAATCAAATTAAAATCATGGTAACCCTTTTTTTACATCCTTGTAAGTACTAGGTATTTACTAGCTAAAATGGTAACTATTTGTAGTCCAAAAGTTAAGCACAAAAAAAAATAACTTAGTAAGTACTTACTCGGGATGTTGATTTTAAAGTAAATGTTACTTACCAAATAAGACATATCTAAGTTCGTGGTAATTACTCATTATAATTCTATCATATTATTGCCAGCTTCATATTCGATTATTACAGCATTGGCACAGCCATAACTACATGGTAACAACACATATTTCCCTGCAACTGAGTACTTACTTAGTTTCTTTGTTAATACTTGCCTTTCGGACTAGAAATAGTTACCCTAAAGTACATTTTTTTACAAAATATTTACCTAGAAAATATCTTGTCCTTACCGGGCTGTAAAACAAAGGGTTACAAAAAGACTGTTGGAAAACGCCATTGACTCTTCTGTGAAGACTACACTCCTAAACACGTTGACTCTTTTTACGGGCTCCTAACCAACTGTGCTATTTTGTTTGTTTTTTTCGCATTGTTTGTAAGTCATTTTGTACATAATGTTGCTGCTACTGTACCGTCTCGTATCACCAAAAATAACATCTGGACATCAGAACAGCAATTACTCACCTCCAACTGAACAAAGATTTTTTCTTTAGTGAGTCCGACGCAAAGGATATACTGCTTTTTCAAGACAAGGCCCAAATCCCTGTCATCAGCGTGAAGAAAAGATGGAGGAAAAGGGGGAGGAGGGCAGGGTGCCTTGTAAGATTTTCAGACGAGTAGGTACAGCACCTTTTCCCTCCGTATTACTGGCCAATGTGCAATCATTGGAAAACAAACTGGATGATATACGATTAAGACTATCCTACCAACGGGACATTAAAAACTGGAATATCTTATGTTTCATCGAGACATGGCTGAACGACAGCACGGATAATATAGAGCTGGCTGGCTTCTCTGTGCATCGGCAGGACAGAGCAGCTACATCTGGTAAGACGAGGGGCAGGGGTGTGTGTCTATTTGTCAAGAACTGCTGGTGCGCGTTGTTTAATATTAAGGTACTCTTGAGGTGTTTCTCGTCTGAGGTAGAATACCTCATGATAAGTTAGAGACCACACTATCTACCAAGAGAGTTCTCATCTATATTATTCACAGCCGTCTATTTACCACCACAAACCGACGCTGTTACTAAGACCACACTCAACGAGCTGTATAGGGCCATAAGCAAACAAGAAAATGCTCCTAGTGGCCGGGGACGTTAACCTCTCTTGGGTAGGGGGCAGTATTTTCACGTCCGGATCAAAAAGTGTGCCCATAGTAAACTGCCTGTTATTCAGGCCCAGAAGCTAGGATATGCATGTAATTGGTAGATCTGGATAGAAAACACTCTAAAGTTTCTAAAACTGTTAACATAATGTCTGTGAGTATAACACAATTGATATGACAGGCGAAACCCCGAGGACAAACCACCCCCCCCCCAAAAAAAAATTAAGCCGACCACTATTTTCAATTGCTGTCACTTTTATTATAAGGCGAAGTCCTCCCAGATTGCAGTTCCTAGGGCTTCCAATAGATGTCAACAGTCTTTAGAAAGAGTTTCAGGCTGGTTTTTGGAAAAATTAGCCAGAAATTGTAGTTTTTCTAGGTGGCTCCCATTTTGGCTGTAGTGTTTCCATGCGCATGAATGAGAACGCGTTCTTTGGTATTTTCCTCCGGTAAAGACAATAACGATTCTCCGTCTTAAATTGTATCATTTATTTACGTATTAGGGTACCTAAGGTTTGATTATAAACGTTGTTTGACTTGTTTGGAAAAGTTTATTAGTAACATTTGGGATTCATTTTGTATGCATTTTGATGGAGGGAAACTGGGTGGATTATTGACTGAAGCGTGCCAGCTAAACAGAGTTTTTATGGATATAAAGAAGGATATTATCGAACAAAAGGACCATTTGTGATGTAACTGGGACCTTTTGGAGTGCCAACAGAAGAAGATCATCAAAGGTAAGGCATTTATTATATTGCTATTTCTGACTTTCGTGTTGAAATATGTTTTTCATGGTTATGTATGCGGGGCGCTGTCCTGGTGTGCTTTCGCCGTAAAGCCTTTTTGAAATCTCACACAGCGGCTGGATTTTAACAAGAAGTTCAGCTTTATTTTGATGTATTACACTTGTGATTTTATGAAAGTTAAATATTTATAATTCTGTAGTTTGAATTCCGCGCTCTGCAATTTCCAAGCTCACCAATAAGCTAAGGACCCTGGAACTAAATGCCTCCCTCTCCAACTGGATCCTGGACTTCCTGACGGGCCACTCCCAGGTGTTAAGGGTAGGCAACAACACATCTGCAACGCTGATCTTCAACACTGGGGCCCCCTCAGGGGTGCGTGCTTAGTCGCCTCCTGTACTCCCTGTTAACCCACGACTACGTGGCCAAGCACAACTCCAACACCATCATTAAGTTTGCTGACAACACAACAGTGGAAGGCCTGATCACCGATAACGATGAGACAGCCTATAGTGAGGAGGTCAAAGACCTGGCAGTGTGATGCCAGGACAACAACCTCTCGCTCAATGTGATCAAGACAAAGGAGCTGATCGTGGACTACAGGAAAAGGAGGGCCGAACAGGCTACCATTAACATCGATGGGGCTGAAGTGGATCAGGTTGAGAGTTTCAAGTTCCTTGGTGTTCACATCACCAACAAACTCTCATGGTACAAACACACCAAGACAGTTGTGAAGAGGGCATGAGAACACCTCAGAAGACTGAAAAGATTTGTCATGGGTCCCCAGATCCTCAAAAAGTTCTACAGCTGCACCATCGGGAGCATCCTGACTGGTTGCATCACTGCCTGGTATGGCAACTGCTCGGCATCTGACCATAAGGCGCTACAGAGGGTAGTGCGTACAGCCCAGTACATCACTGGGGCCAAGCTCCCTGACATCCAGGACCTATGAACTAGGCGGTGTCAAAGGAAGGTCCAAAAATGTGTCAAAGACTCCAGTCACCCAAGTCATAGACTGTTCTCTCTGCTACCGAATGGCAAGCGGTAACGGAGTGCCAAGTCTTGGACCAAAAAGCTCCTTAACAGCTCCTACCCCTAAGCCATAAAACGTTTAATCAAATGAAATGGCCACCTGCTATTTACATTAACCCCCCCCCCCTTTGTTTTTACACTGCTGCTACTCGCTGTTTATTATCTACGCACTTTACAAATTGCCTTGACTAACCTGTACCCCCACACATTGACTCGGTACCAGTACCCCCTGTATATAGCCTCGTTATTGTTATGTAATTTTCTTGTGTTACTTTTTTATTCATATATTTTTTTTTTTTTTACTTTAGTTTATTTAGTAAATATTTTCTAACTCTATTTCTTGAACCGCATTGTTGGTTAAGGGCTTGTAAGTAAACATTTCACGGTAAGGTCTACACCTATTCGGCACATGTGACAAATACAATTTGATTTGATTTTACTTGAAGAATGTTAGCACTAACTATTCTGAGGTCTAAAATCAAGATACTTTCAGGCATGAGTGAAGTCTAATCACATTATTTTGAAGGAAGGAGAGGAAGGAGAAAATCTATTGGAGTAAATAGACCTCTTTCGTCAATACTGAATAAATACAACATTAACATCCTCAGTGCATTCAGGTCCACTTGGTGCCCGCTCTGTGTGCCCGCTCTGATGCTAAATCTGGTGTGTTGCGTTGGAAACAGCTGTTGTGGTGGTGCGTGGCATCGCTGGGTAAATGTGTTGAGCTGTTTTGTTAGACTTCAGTGCAGCTTTATTGATCCTAATCTGTTGCTGACAAAACTCAAGTGATATGGCTTCGCATCCTCTGCCATATTGTGGTGCTGTACCCTGCATCCTTAGGGACTGCTGCACTATATACATAGTCATTGAACACTGATGTTTACATACTATTTATATATCTACTGCTGTACAACATCTTTTATTATTTTCACATTTTGGATTATTTTGTCCTTGTTGACATTTACTGCATTGATTAATAGGAACTATGAAACATAAGCATTTCGCTGCACCTGCAAAAACACCTGTTAATAAACTGTGTATGTGACCAATACAATTTGATTTGGTTTTTGGATTAACAGCTATCTAACAGAACACAGAGGATTTCTTTAATGGAAGCCTCTTTAACATAAACCATGTAGAGTGTGGTATACCTCAAGGCAGCTGTCTTGGCCCATTACTGTTTTCTATTTGTACTAAAGACGAACCACTAGCTTTGATTAAAGCCTATGTGTCTACAGTGCATTTAGAAAGTATTCAGACCCCTTCGCTTTCGCCAAATTGTCTTACATTTCAGCTTTATTCCAAAATTGATTAAATGAATGTTGTTCCTCATAAATCTACACACAATACCTCATAATGATAAAGCGAAAACTGGTTTTAAAAAAACAGATATACCCTATTTACATAAGTATTCAGACCATTTACTATGAGATGTTTTTATCAACTTGATTGGAGTCCACCTGTGGTAAATTCAAAATGATTGGACATGATTTAGTAAGGCACACACCTACAGTTGAAGTGGGAAGTTTACATACACTTAGGTTGGAGTCATTAAAACTCGTTTTTTTCAACCACCCCCCAATTTCTTGTTAACAAACTATAGTTTTGGCAAGTCAGTTAGGACATCTACTTTGTGCATGACACAAGTAACCTTTCCAACAATCGTTTACAGACAGATTATTTCACTTATAATTCACTGTATCACAGTGGGTCAGAAGTTCACATACACTAAGTTGACTGTGCCTTTAAAAAGCTTGGAAAATTCCAGAAAATGATATCATGTCTTTAGAAGCTTCTGATAGGCTAATTGACATCACTTGAGTCAATTGGAGGTGCACCTGTGGATGTATTTCAAGGCCTACCTTCAAACTCAGTGCCTCTTTGTTGGACATCATGGGAAAATGTAAAGAAATCAGCCAAGACCTCAGAAAAAGTCTGGTTCATCCTTGGGAGCAAATTCCAAACACCTAAAGGTACCACGTTCATCTGTACAAACAATAGCACACAAGTATAAACACCATGGGACCACGCAGCCGTCATACCGCTCAGGAAGGAGACACGTTCAGTCTCCTAGAGATGAAAAGTGCAAATCAATCCCAGAACAACAACAAAGGACCTTCTAAGATGCAGGAGGAAACAGGTACAAAAGTATCTATATCCACAGTAAAACAAGTCCTATATCGACATAACCTGAAAGGCCGCTCAGCAAGGAAGAAGCCACTGCTCCAAAACCGCCATAAAAAAGCCAGACTACGGTTTGCAACTGCACATGGGGACAAAGATCGTACTTTTTGGAGAAATGTCCTCTGGTCTGATGAAACAGAAATAGAACTGTTTGGTCATAATGACCATCCATATGTTTGGACGAAAAAGGGGTTGGCTTGCAAGCCGAAGAACAGCATCCCTACGGTGAAGCATTGTGGTGGCAGCATCATGCTGTGGGGATGTTTTTCAGCAGCAGGGACTGGGAGACTAGTCAGGATCGAGGGAAAGATGAACGGAGCAAAGTACAGAGAGATCCTTGATGAAAACCTGTTCCAGAGCGCTCAGGACCTCAGACTGGGGCGAAGGTTAACCTTCCAACAGGACAATGACCCTAAGCACACAGCCAAGACAACGCAGGAGAGGCTTCAGGACCAGTCTTTGAATGTCCGTGAGTAGCCCAGCCAGAGCCCGGACTTGAATCCGATCGAATATCTCTGGAGAGACCTGAAAATAGCTGTGCAGCAACGCTCCCCATCCAACCTGACAGATCTTGAGAGGATCTGCAGAGAAGAATGGGAGAAACTCCCCAAATACAGGTGTGGCAAGCTTATAGTGTCATATCCAAGAAGACTCAAGGCTGTAACTGCTGCCAAAGGAGCTTCAACAAAGTACTCAGTAAAGGGTCTGAAAACTGATGTAAATGTGATATTTCAGATTTTATGTTTTATTTCTTGCAAAATAATCTACAAAAAAAACAATGTATTTTAATTTACCATTAGGGGTATTCAAATCAAATCACATTTTATTGCTCACATACACATGGTTAGCAGATGTTAATGCGAGTGTAGTGAAATGCTTGTGCTTCTAGTTCGGACCATGCAGTAATATCTAACAAGTAATCTAACAATTTCACAACAACTACCTTATACACACAAGTGTAAAGGAATGAATAAGAATATGTACATATAAATATATGGATGAGCAATGGCCGAACGGCATAGGCAAGATGCAGTAGATGCTATAGAGTACAGTATATACATATGAGATGAGTAATGTAGGGTATGTAAACATTATATAAAGTGGCTGTCACGTCCTGACCATAGAGAGCTCGTATTTTTCTATGGTAGAGTAGGTCAGGGCGCGACTGGGGAGTTTTGTCTAGTTTAATTTTTCTATGTTGTGTTCTAGTTTATTTTTCCTATGTTGGGGTTTTCGTATGATTCCCAATTAGAGGCAGCTGGTCATCGTTGTCTCTAATTGGGGATCATATTTAAGTAGTTGTTTTTCCCACTTGTGTTTTTGGGAGATTATTTTTGAGTTAGTGCATGTTGCACCTCTGTCGTCACGGTTTGTGTTTTGTTTATAGTTTATTGTTTGTCTTGCAAAGTTTCACATTCAAATAAAAGATGTGGAACGATACTCACGCTGCACCTTGGTCCGTTCATACACACATACGTGACAGTGGCATTGTTTAAAGTGACTGGTGATACACTTTAAACAATGCCACTTTATATCATGTTTACATTATGTGTAGATTGATGAGGGGGAAAAACAATGTAATCCTTTTAAAATTACGCTGTAACATAACAAAATGTGATAAAAGTGAAGGGGTCTGAATACTTTCCAAATGCACTGTACATGTCAGCTACAGTGAGTTGCAGTCAGTTTTAGAATGGGTGGCTAGTAACAAACTAGTCCTAAATATATCAAAATTGAAAAGCATTATATTTGGGAAAAAATATTTTCTAAACACGAAACCTCATCTAAATCTACTGATGAATAATGCAGCGATTGAGCAAGTTGAGGAGACTGAACTGCTTGCTGTAACCCTGGATTGTAAACTGACATGGTCAAAACATATTGATTCAACTGTTGCTAAGATGGGGAGAGGTCTGTTCATGATAAAGCGCTGCTCTTTCTTGATGTCACAATCGACCAAACAACTTCTACAGGCCCTAGTTTTATCACACTTATACTATTTCCCAGTTAAATGGTCAAGTGCTGCAAAGAAGGACACAGGCAAATTACAGAGCAGCACATGTGGCCCTTAAATGTACATGAAGCGCTTACATCAACAACATGCATGTCAGTCTCCCATGGCTCAAAGTAGAGGAGAGATTAACTGCATCACTACTTGTCTTTTCTGTTCAATCAGTTAACACACAGCTCAGACACCTATACATACCCTACAAGACATGCCACCAGGGGTCTCTTCATAGTCCTCGGCCAAGTCCAGAACAGAGGCTAGGAAATGCCGAGTACTATATACAGTAGAGCCATGACTACATGGAACTCTCTCCCACTTCAGGTAACTCAAGCTAGCAATACAATCTGATTTAAAAAAGATAAAACAACACCTCATGTCACATAGGTTCAGTTTGGTCCTAGCAGAACTCGGCTAGGAGAAGTGATCTGTGCACTTATACTCCCTAAAGACCTCTACTTGAAAAACTAGAAAAAGTAGCAATATAACTGTTTGTCCATCTAGAGCCACTGTTTCAACAACATAGCCAGAAACACTTTCTCAGAATAATCAGAATTATTCTAAGATAAATCAAGAAATCTGTCATTAATTTTGACGTTTTTGTAGAGGTCTTTGTCGGGCTATTTTAAATCTAAGTAAATAAATGTGCATGAAACTATTCGTCTCTCATTGAATGACAACAAAACACTAGGAGTAGTACTGTTGACCAATTATCGACGAAGGGGAGTAGACTTCCAGCTACCGAACTTGCCTCAAGAAAAGAATGCGTGTGCTCGAACAGCCGGAAAAAACCTCTGCCGAACACCAAAACGAACAAAAAAATCTAACAATTTTGTCAGAATATATGTGCAATCTGTTTCGTTTGGGAAGCATAAGGTAAGCTTAACACACACACATATTATTCTTAGTAATGTAATATTGGAAAATTGTGATGTAGTGATGGAGCAATATGGATTTGTATGATGTGATGTTCTATTTCTGTGTGGATCCCAGGAAGAGTAAGTGCTGCCTTGGCAACAGCTAATGGGGATCCTAATAAAATACTAAAAATACTAAGCTGACGCTGGAGGATGAAGATGTCCCTGTCACTGCTAAGGAAGGCCTGCTTCCACATGGGAACCACATCCACAGACAGAATAATATCTCTCTCTCTCTCTCTCTCCTCTTTCTCTGCCTCTCTCGCTCTGCATCTCTCTCTGTCTCTTTCCCTCTCCCTCTCTCTCTCTCTCTCCGTCTCTTTCCCTCTCCCTCTCTCTCTCGTTATCTCTCTCCCTTCATTTTTCCTCTCTCTCTCTCTCTCTGAATAATGCAACGCCACACAGGCACCCTGAAAATAAAGACTGACTTTAAATATTAAAACACATTCAGAAAAATCTCCAAATCATTCAAGCTTCCTGAAGATTTGGCCAATGACCAACTACATCACTCACAGATTGGGAAAGTTGAAAGTTTTCCTAAATTATTTCCTAATTAACAAATCATGCTTAAATCACACAAATTACAATGCTACAATTACAGCAATATGTATGTTGTGGGTCAACTTTATTTGGTTGGAGGTGGGAAATGAAAATGGCTGTCATCCTAATTGAATTGCCTCGTTTCCTTCTCAGGCCCAGCAGACTTGTGACAGGAGCTGTCTGCTACTCTGACAGCAGATAAAGATGAGAGACAGTCCATATTCACATGACACATCACAACAGCTCATTGGAGATGACAGTCGGCACTCCCACCACAAGGAGGGACATTATCCCAGCCGTGCACTCGAACACATGCGTGCACAAACGCGCACACACACATACACACACCTGCTCCAATTGATTCCTTACCTGTTCCTCACCATGCCAGGGAACACTTGCTCCCTCCCCTCTCTGCATACATTTACCTTTGTTTTCCTTGTTCTTGAACAAGGTAACCTGCCTAAATGACTATCACCCCGTAGCGCTCATGGCTCACATCAACACCATCATCCACTCCAATTTGCATAGCACCCCAACCGATCCACAGATGACATTGTCTTTATTGCACTCCACACTGCCCTCTCCCACCCGGACATGAGGAACACCTATGTGAGAACGTTGTTCATGGACTACAGCTTAGCATTCAACACCATAGTGCCCTGGGATGATGGTGTTGATGTACTGTAAACCATGACTAGCCTTTTGAAGCATTTCATGGCTACAAATGGGAGTGCTACGGGGCGATAGTAATTTAGACAGGTTACCTTGGTGTTCTTTGGCACAGGTACTATGGTGGTCTGCTTGAAACATGTAGGTATTACAGACTGGGTCAGGGAAAGGTTGAAAATGTCAGTAAAAACATTTACCAGCTTGTCAGCGAATGCTCTGAGTACGCGTCTTGGTAATCCGTAAATGTTCACACAGTCTTGTGAATGTTAACCTACTTAAAGGTCTTACTCACATTGGCTATGGAGAGTGTGATCACACAGTCATCTGGAACAGCTGGTGCTCTAATGCATGGTTCAGTGTTGCTTACCTTGAAGCAAGCATATGCATTTAGCTTGATTCACTGGGCAGCTCTCGGCTGGGTTTCTCTTTGTAACCAGTGGTAGTTTGTAAGTCCTGCCACATCTGATGAGCGTCAGAGCCGGCGTAGTAGGATTGAATCTTAGTATTGTTTTGATACTTTTCCTGTTTAAATGCTCGTCGGAGGTCGTAGCGGGATTTATTATAAGCCTCCGGATTAGTGTCCCACACCTTGAAAGCGGCAGCTCTAGCTTTTAGTTCAGTGCGAATGTCGCCTGTAAACCATGGCTTCTGGTTGGGATATGTATTTGTGAGGATGACATTGTGGATGCACTTACTGTATTAATGAAGCCGGTGACTGATGTGGTAAACTCACTGGTACTTCCTGTTTGAGTTTTTGTTTATGAGCAGGACTCATGAGGATAGAGTTATGGTCAGATTTGCCAGATTGAGGGCGAGGGAGAGCTTTGTATGCATTTCTGTGTGTGGAGTAAAAGTGATCAAGAGAGTGTCTCCTTTAGTTGCACAAGTGACATGCTTCTAGAAATTAGGTAAAACAAATTTCAGTTTCCCTGCATTAAAATCACTAGCCACTAGGAGCGTCACTTCTGGATGAGCATGTTCTTGTTTGCTTATGGCCCTATACAGATTGTTGAGCGCAGTCTTAGTGCCAGCATTGGTTTGTGGTAGTAAATAGACAGCTATGAAAAATATAGATGAAAACTCTCTTGGTAAATAGTATGATCTACAGCTTATTATGAGGTAGTCTAACTCAGAACCTCGAGACTTCTTTAAAATTAGAGATTGCGCACCAGATGTTGTTAAAAACATATCCCTGTAATGCTTAGAGAAGATCTCATGTCAAGTGTTGTGGTCCACATGCATTGATCACATTTTTACTAATACAGTCAAACTTTGTTCTAAAGCTGTATCCATACCCATTGGATGCAGTGATCCCAACATAGTGGCAATATCCAGAAAAGCCAAGGTTCCAAAAGCTGGGCCTAATACAGTGTATAAGAGATTTAGCTGTGACTGTTATGTGGATAATGTAAAAAATATGTGTTGTTCTGATGTGATTAATAAGGAGCATCCAGACGCTGCACTTGATGAATTTATGAAATTGCTTCTTCCAATTATTGATAAACATGCACCTGTTAAGAAACTCTGTTAAGAAGGCACCCTGGAGGATGAGGAATTCAAAAATGGTATGTTTGAAAGAAATGAGGCAAATGGTGTGACTAATTCGTCTGGCTTCACATCTGATTAGCTGACTTACTGCAAATTGAGAATTTATGTGACTAAACTCAACAAAAAGAAGAATAAACTTTATTATGAAGCCAAGATCAATTATATAAAGTGTGGTTGAAAATAATACATTAAATTACGACCTAAAAGGCAAATTCAACTCCATTTTGGAAGTGGGCAAACTTAGGCCACGAAATGCCAACAACAAACAGTGAGCCATCATATTCATGCATAAAAAAAACAAATAATGAAAGAAAATCAATGTAGGTTTGAATTTTGTAAAGTCTGAGTGGGAGAGGTGGAAAAATGATCGATCAATAATGAGAAAGCTCCTGGCATCGACAACTTATGTTGATGGAAAGCTGCTGAGGATGGTACTGTAGCTAACTCTATAGCCACTCCTATCTGACATATCTTTAATCTGAGCCTAGAGGAAAGTGTTTGTCCTCAGGTCTGGAGGGATGCCAAAGTTATTACGCTACCCAAGAATGGTAAATCGGCCTATACTGGTTCTAACAGCAGACCTATCAGCATGCTGCCAGGGCTTAGCAAGCTGTTGGAAAAAAATGTGTTTGACCAAATACAATGCTATTTCTCTGTATACAAATTAACAACAGACTTTCAGCATGCTTATAGAGAAGGGCACTCAACATGTACTGCACTGACACAAATGACTAATGATTGGTTGAAAGACATTGATAGTAAGAAGATTGTGGAAGCTGCACTGTTAGATTTCAGTGCAGCCTTTGATATTAGTGACCATAACCTGTTGTTGAAAAAATGCACACTACCGGTCCAAAGTTTTAGAACACCTACTCATTCAAGGGTTTTTCTTTATTTTTACTATTTTATACATTGTAGAATAATAGTGAAGACATCAACACTATGAAATAACACATATGGAATCATGTAGTAACCAAACAAGTGTTAAACAAATGAAAATATATTATTGAGTATTGGTGCTATTATGGTACTGTAAGTATTCACACATGTCAGAATCACATTTGGCATCAATTACAGCTGTGAGTCTTTCAGGGTAAGTCTGTAAGAGCTTTCCACATCTGGATTGTACAATATTTGCACATTATTATTTTTACAAAACTTCAAGCTCTATTAAGTTGGTTGGTGATCATTGCTAGACAACCATTTTCAAGTGTTGACGTAGATTTTCAAGCAGTATTTAAGTCAAAACTGCTACTAGGCCACTCAAGAACATTCAACTTCATCTTGGTAACTCCAGTGTATATTTGGCCTTGTGTTCTAGGTTTTTAAACCTCCAGTGTCTGTAGGAAAGCTAACTGAACCAGGTTTTCTTCTTGGATTTTGCCTGTGCTTAGCACTATTCTGTTTCTTTTGATCCCCAAAAACGTGCTAGTCCTTGCCAATGACAAGCATACCCATAACATGATACATAACATGATCAACTATGGTTGAAAATATGAAGAATGGTACAGTGTTGTGTTGGATTTGCAGCAAACATAATGCTTTCTATTCAGGACTTTTTTTTGCAGTATTATTTTAGTGCCATGTTGCAAACAGGATGCATGTTTTGGAATATGTTTATTCTGTACAGGCTTCCATCTTTTCTTTCTGTCATTTAGGTTAATGTTGTAAACTCTGTAACTGTTTTAAAGTCCCTATTGGCCTCATGGTGAAACCCCTTAGCGGTTTCCTTTCCTCTCTGGCGAGTTAGGAAGGACACCTGTATCTTTGTAGTAACTGGTGTATTGATACACCATCCAAAGTGTAATTAATAACTTCACCATGCTCAAAGGGATATTCAGTATCTGTTTAGTTTTTTACCCATCTACCAATAGGTGCCCTTCTTTGCGAGGCTTTGGAAAACCTCCCTGGTCTATGTGGTTGAATCTGTGTTTGAAATTCACTGCTCAATTGGGAGACTTAACAGATCATTTTATGTGTGGAGTACAGAGATGAGGTAGTCATTCAAAAATCATGTTAACCACTATTATTGCACACAAGGTGAGTCCATGCAACTTATTATGAGACTTAAGCACATGTTTACCCCTGAACTTATTTAGGCTTGCCATAACAAAGGGGTTGAATACTTATTGAATCAAGACATTTCATATTTGTATTTTTAATTAATTTGTAAACATTTCTAAAAACATAATTCCACTTTGACATTATGGGGTATTGTGTGTAGGCCAATTTTAAATGCAGGCTGTAACACAACACAATGTGGAAAAGTCAAGGGGTTGTGAATACTTTTTGAAGGCTCTGTATATTACCCATGTCCTTGTTCAGCTACGACTCTGAGAAACATGGGATATTACAGTTGATAGGATAGTCTCAAATGGTCCAGTTTGTTATCCAGTGATGATCGTACGTTCACCAATAGAACGGATGGTAGAGATGTATTCTTTACTTGTTGACGTCGTTTCGTTAGGGTGCCCGGACGTCAGCGTCTCTTATGCCTCCTCTTCCTGTTCCGAGTGTCGGGAATCAGGGCCTGGTCCGGGATGAGCAGGATGTCCTGCCCTGTCAACTCATTGAAGTAGAAATCTTCATCCAAATTGAGGTTAGTAATCGCTGTTCTGATGTCCAGAAGCTCTTTTCAGTCATAGGAAACGATGGCGGAAAAATTATGTACAAAAAAACTTACGATCAGCGTAAAAAAACACACAAAATAGCAGAATTGATCGGGAGATCGTAATACGGCAGCTATACATTGCAGCACCATTCTTACCATTGTTCTTATGGGTGGCAGCGGTGGCCCCAGCGGGAATCAAACCCACAATCCACACATTGGACACCTATGCAGTATTGTACGTCCCATGGCCAGGTCTTGTACAGAACAGTAGCATCATACCACCAAACAGATCTTTAGTCACCACAGTAGCCATATACTCGCAGCATCCTCTTTCCCTCTACAGGATGATGTAGTACCATGGGCCATCCGGCCGTACGCTCGCTCTCCTCTGATTAATACTCTTGGGTCCTCCTCCACCCTCCGCCCGCTAGTGATCCACGATTGAGGAGCCCCATTACACACAGAGACCAAAATTGAATAAAATCATGAAAAATGGAGGAGCTTCTATCTCTAGGCTTCTGAGTTATGATGGAGGCAGACGGAGGCTTCAGAATCCCCTGCATGCCTCCTCCGGTGACAGGCTACGTCCTAGCACTCCTCACTGATAATTACCTCACACAGCAATCACATCGTCACCATGGCGAGAAGGTAAACAGATGTTGATTGATAGGTCAGCAGGATATGATACACACCCAACCCAGACAGCACTCTGATTCTTTGCTCACGGATTCTCCACTTGGCTTTCCCTTCCATCTCTTAGAATCTTTGATGTAATTTTCAGCGAAAATCTCCCAGTTAGTGTGGGCCTCTCAATTACAATGTGAAACTAAGGGACTAATTGAGTTTCTATTTAATGTGAGGAAAGTCAAATTCTGTTCAAAGATAATCCTCTTTTATTTGTCAACTGAATATTATCAAAATGTCCAATTGTGAATGTAAAATACATTATACTGTTATACTGTAGCAAAACACAAGATGCAAAGAGGAAAGTCTACAGCATGTACTCTGTTTGAAACGGCGGAAAAGTGCACACTCAAAGTTTTCTTCTTGAACTTCCCACAAAGTTAAGGAGGAAAACAGTCCTTCAGTTTTTTTCTCCACAAGAGAAGTAAAAGGAACGGGCACCTGGCCAGGAAGACATTCGTGCAGAGATCAGTTTGAACAGCTTGCCTTGATGACTAATGAAGAGGGCCTTCAAGGACTATTACCTAGCCCAATTAAAATATAAAGCAATATGTTGTTTTCCAAGAGAGGATTTCAGCTTGCCTTATATTAACCCTTTGAGAGATCCCAGCCTCTTGTTGGCACAAATACAATAAATATGGTTGAATACCTTACATGATGCCTCTGACTTATTCCGTAATCCTGGATAATGTATTGTTTTCAAGCAGGGTTAAATGCGCAATGAAACATTAAGTGATTTTGTCAGCCGTCGAGTCTTCAATGACTGTCTAGATTAATCTGGAAAAGCTTGTAGGGATGTTCAGTCAGGTTTAAATAAAGTGCTAAATGTCTTATTTTGTTCGTTGTATTTTCTCCCCTTTGTCTCCCCAATTTCGTGATATTCAATTGCGATCCAGTCTCATTGCTGCAACTCCCCAACGGGTTTGGGAGAGACGAAGGTTGAGTCATGTGTCCTCCGAAACATGACCCGTCAAACAGGGATTCTTAAAACTCGCCCGCTTAACCCGGGAAGACAGCTGCAGACAAACGTGTCGGAGACCACGCCTGCAGGCGCCCGGCCTGCCACAAGGAGTCTCTAGAGCGCGATGAGCCAAGTAAAGCCCACCCTGCCGGCCAAACCCTCCCTCAACGACGCTGGGCCAATTACGCGCCGCTGTTGTGACACAGCCTGGGATTGAACACGGGTCTGTAGTGATGCCTCAAGCACTGTAATGCAGTGCCTTAGACCGCTGCGCCACTCTGGAGGCAAGTGTTACATATTTTATACGTCTGCGCAGTGCTTTCATTTCATATTCATTTCAAGGCCTTTTTTGCGAATGTTGAACAAAAGCCAAGCGTATTTCTCCTCTTTCTCACTGGCCAGAAACTTACTGCTGCGTCTAATGAGCGGGTATAAATATAAAAAATGTAATTTAGGAAACGTATGTGGTGAAATAGGCCTACAGTATATGCCAGCCGGTTATGGGGGGGATGGGGGGGGGGGGTGTATCAGCACGACAGGCCTGAAGATTACACATCCAGCCCGGCACAACACGCAAGCCCACTACCCACAAATCTGCACAGTCAGTGATGATGAGAAAAGTGGCTATTTGAAGATCTCATTTTCAAGCACAGTCAAAATGCATGTCCAGACTGGAGAGGATGCATTTTCCCACATATAGAGAAAACATCTATCCCTAAAATGCATATAAATGGATATACCTCATTTGCTCACATTGTATATAGACTTTTTCTACTGTATTATTGACTATGTTTTGTTTATCCCATGTGTAACTCTGTGTTGTTGTATGCGTCGAACTGCTTTGCTTTATCTTGGCCAGGTTGCAGTTGTAAATGAGAACTTGTTCTCAACTAGCCTACCTGGTTAAATAAATAAATATCTGTGTCAAACATACACTCTACTTCATATTTTCAACAAGTAAACCATTATTCTGTTTTCAAGGCCACAGATATGATATCCTAGTTATTAAAGTCCTCTCACAGTCACTCTGTCAGCATGCTACCAATCAGTTTCCAATATCACTATGAAAGGTTTGTCTGTTTACTTATTTCAGTAACACTTTATTTGAAGGGTCCATTATAAACCATATAAGGCATTTACAAACAGTTTGAGCACCATTTACAAACAGTTTGAGCACCATTTACAAACAGTTTGAGCACCATTTACAAACAGTTTGAGCACCATTTACAAACAGTTTGAGCACCATTTACAAACAGTTTGAGCACCATTTACGAACAGTTTGCGCACCATTTACAAACAGTTGGCGCACCATTTACAAATAGTATTTATAAAGCATAAATATTGCTCCCTTTAGATTAGGGGCTGCATAAATACTTTACTAATGATTAGTAAACAGTTTATAAATGTGGGAGAAATTATAAAGTAATGGTTAACACACTTTATAAATGCCTTATAAATGGTTTATTACGGACCCTTAAAATAAAGTGATACCTTAATGTCTTCTGTCTGTTCCTTGCTGACTTCCATTCTCTCTGCAGTCCACAGTCGTATTATTAAAAAAATAAAAATTGAAAATGTAAATTTCCTCACTTCTCGCCCGGTGACTGCGGGGCGACACTTTATCAAAACCAGCATCCAGCCAGCTTGTCTGAATGCTTTAGTGACTCACGGCACATCATAAATATGGCGGCGCATTAAGATGGACACAATGGGGTTTGAGAAACTGAAATAAATGGAAGAAAGTGACTCAAGCACACACATCCACCTATCAGTACACAGACAAAGGCACTGAGCACATAAAGCGAGGATAATATTTGAAATATATTTTACCCCCAATTTGTGATTTACTTGAAGTCATATTTTTTTTTAAATCAGCAGCTGTGGGGGTTAATATTTCCTATGCAAATTATTGACTTACATAATAGGGAATAACTTATGCCAGTGTGTTCCTTTAATTGGCCAAATGGTTAACTAGAAGACACAAGCACCTGCACCACAGGCAGATGTAGAGTCGTCCACTGATCAGTCCATTGGTTCCCCTGAAGCACATGATCATTTGGCAATATATCACATGACAGTGACATACTTGGCACCACATCTAGTGGAAATATTGTACTCTTCACAATTTATTCTCTCTCCATTTATGTCAACTTTAAAATAAAAAGCACTACTTTATATACTAAGTATATCATGTAGAATTATAATGAATATGCTTTGTTTAACGGATTGAACAAACTTTTTTTGTGTTGTACTTATATTTGTGGTGTGGTTTTCATATCAGCCCTTTTGGGCTTCTAACCTCAACTGCACACTGTTATTACCTGTTTTTTATCTGTACTGTTCTGTCTTTCACTTATTTTCTTTAGTGTGAATAAATAAATACAAAGTAAAATAAATAATAAATAACCTGTTCCCAAAACGAAATAAAACATATCTGATGAGTTTGTTATTCAATCACTAGTCAATGACTACACTGGACCACAGAGGGTCTGGGTCCTGCTGTCCTGGCTACCTGTCCTGCTTCTGACATTGCCAGCTGAGGCCTCTGGGTAGCCAACACCAGAGGCAATCAATCAGTCTCTGTGAGACCTAGCGGAACATACAGAGAAAGAGAGGGAGGGAGGGGGGCTTAGAAGAATGAAGGAAATGGAAAAGGAGAGAAAAGATTTAACGAGGGAGAATGAGACTGAAAGTAGGCTAATGGACAAAGAAAAACAAGATGTTAGAAAAATTGCATGCTACCTTCAAGAAATTCTTAAATGGAACACTGACCAGACTGCTATGGTAACATCCTAGTCATACTAATCCTACCTTCGTCTGGAAAATGCTCAAGCTGAACCTGCAAAATCCTCTATTCTGTCCAGATGTCTCTGTATGTAGTTACAATTGCTGTATTCTCATGATCATAAGAACAGAAGGTGCACAGAGTCGTGTTTATGACTAAATCAGAAATTTGGATGTCAACTAGATCTGAAAGGAAGCGATGGAATCCTGAGCCAAAATGTAAAGTATAGTGTGTCAGTAGTATTTCTGCGGTCTCTTGGTGTCTTAACAATGCATTCTTTTCTTTCTTCATTTAATGTCTTATTATCCTGTGGTGTTTTTGTCTGTAACTGTTCTTTACTTTGTCATGTATTGTATGTTTTGTGAATAGAATGAAATTCTAAAAAGATTGTTTATGTGATAGTGTGTCTCCCTATTCCCCCCCCCCAAACATTTCATTGTCCAAATGTGTTGGTAGGCTACAGTACATAACTGAACGACCTATGTTCACTATCTTCAGATGATATTGCTCAGTAAACCATGCAATGGTGATTGCATCCTGTTATACCGACTCAGTAAAATGACCCTACGATATTTGAATACAAACACTTGCCGTAACTGAAGTGAACTTGATAAAAAAAAGCCCCACCTCCCCTTAGAAGCCACTGTCAAGTGGACCACTCGTTTAAATGTTCTCTATGCTTACGTACTGTTAATATAGTCAGTAGAAATTCTTCCTGCATCTTTCCCAACCCGCTTACCTACAGTCCCAGCAATACATGAAGGGTTGTAAATCAAGGAGGATTTGTATTCAAATACCATACTAGCCAGATCAAATCAAACATAATTGGTTGAATGCATTATGTTGATTAATCTACTCTTCCGACTATAATAAGGAGCAGCCTGACATATCTATTTTTCCTTTAAAGATCTTGACAAATGACATGAGAAATGAGAGTAGACTCTGTCTCTGCCATTCCCCATCCTGATACAAGCTTTTAGTGGAGAACAATCATGGCTGCATACAAATGTATTTACTAATAAAAAAAAGTAAAAAAGTCATATTTTCATTGGTGCTAATCATCGTGAGTTTGAGGCAGCCATTGCATGTTGGATAATGCCGTAGTTGCTGAACAATTTTGAGGAAATCTGTGCCCGAATGTTTAATTTAAGAGCCCCTGATTTTACAACAGGCAAGATCTCCAACTTTCAAGTACTTTCCAGCAAAAAAAACCTGACAAAACATAGCAAAGAGCTGGAGGAGCACAGAAGAATATTATGCATAATGGGTGTAAAGTGATGCTTGTTCGTTGGGGACGCCGGGGAAAATAAAGCTTGAACCCATCGACGGGTCCTGTTTGGTCCATTCTGAAGATTGACAGAAAATGATCATCCCAGACTGTGTCCAACATTATACTTTATTTATTAGGCACTACTTTAGACCAGGGCCCATAGGGCTGTAGTGCACTACTTTAGACCAGGGCCCATAGGGCTGTAGGGCACTACTTTAGACCAGGGCCCATAGGGCTGTAGTGCACTACTTTAGACCAGGGCCCATAGGGCTGTAGTGCACTACTTTAGACCAGGGCCCATAGGGCTGTAGTGCACTACTTTAGACCAGGGCCCATAGGGCTGTAGGGCACTACTTTAGACCAGGGCCCATAGGGCTGTAGGGCACTACTTTAGACCAGGGCCCATAGGGCTGTAGGGCACTACTTTAGACCAGGGCCCATAGGGCTGTAGTGCACTACTTTAGACCAGGGCCCATAGGGCTGTAGTGCACTACTTTAGACCAGGGCCCATAGGGCTCTAGTAGATTACTTTAGACCAGGGCCGGTAGGGCTGTAGTGCACTACTTTAGACCAGGGCCCATAGGGCTGTAGGGCACTACTTTAGACCAGGGCCCATAGGGCTCTAGTAGATTACTTTAGACCAGGGCCGGTAGGGCTGTAGTGCACTACTTTAGTGTTTATATAAAGAATATAGTGCAATTAGAATGCAGACCCACACATTGCAGTTCTCAAAAGGTTTATTTTGTCACATTCACTCGTATTCATCAGAGGTGATAACAGTATTAGCTATTCATAGAATATAATTATGTCTCCTATTTGAAAATGATAATAACATTAAACAATCTATGGAAAACACAGTACCTAACAGAGTGCACACAGAGAGACCTTACCGTTTGGTTTGTCCAGAGCTTTCACATCACAACAGACATCTGCCGGACAGCTCACTGGGCTGCCATCCTGCCCTGAGGCCCATGTCACCCATCTCCCTGCCAGCTGTTGGGGGTTGGGCCCTGGTCCCTGCCCCATGTTGGAGGGCACAGGGCCAGTGGGAACTGGAGGGTGAGGGACTGTGGGCCTGACAGGGACAGTACCGAGACAGACACATGACAGGGACGGCACCAAGACAGACATACCTAACAGGGACAGTACGAAGACAGACACATGACAGGGACAGTACCAAGACAGACATACCTAACAGGGACAGTACAAAGACAGACACATGACAGGGACAGTACCAAGACAGACACATGACAGGTACAGTACCAAGACAGACACATGACAGGTACAGTACCAAGACAGACACATGACAGGGACAGTACCAAGACAGACACATGACAGGGACAGTACCAAGACAGACACATGACAGGGACAGTACCAAGACAGACATACCTAACAGGGACAGTACCAAGACAGACACATGACAGGGACAGTACCAAGACAGACATACTGTACATGACAGGGACAGTACCAAGACAGACAAAGAAGGGCACCTAGTAGTGGATGATGGGTAAAAATAGAAAAAAGCAGACATTAAATATCCCTTTGAGCATGGTGAAGTTATTAATTACACTTTGGATGGTGTATCAATACACCCAGTCACTGTAAAGATACAGGCGTCATTCCTAACTCAGATGCCGGAGAGGAAGGAAACCGCTCAGGGATTTCACCATGCGGCTAATTGTGACTTTAAAACAATTACAGAGTTTAATGGCTGTGATAGGAGAAAACTGAGGATGGATCAACAACATTGTAGTTATTCCACAATACTAACCTAAATTACAAAGTGAAAAGAAGGAACCCTGTACAAAATAAAAAATATTCCAAATCATGCATCCTGTTTGCAATAAGGTACTCAAATAAAACTTTAAAAAATGTGGCAAAGAAATGAACTTTATGTCCTGATTACAAAGGAAAATCCAATACAACACATCACTGAGTTCCACTCTTCATATTTTCAAGCATGGTGGTGGCTGCATCATGTTATGGGTATGCTTGTCATCAGCAAGGATTAAGGAGTTTTTTTTAGGATAAAAATAAACGGAATAGAGGTAAGCATAGGAAAAATCCTAGAGGAAAACCTAGTTCAGTCTGCTTTCATTTTACATTTTAGTCATTTAGCAGACGCTCTTATCCAGAGCGACTTACAGTAGTGAATGCATACATTTCATACAATTTCATACATATCATACATATCATACATTTTTTTTTTTTTTTTTCTGTGCTGGCCCCCCGTGGGATTCGAACCCACAACCCTGGTGTTGCAAACACCATGCTCTACCAACTGAGCTACAGGGAAGGCTTTCCAACAGACACTGTGAGACAAATTCACCTTTCATCAGGATAATAACCAAAAACACAAGGCCAACTATAACCTGGAGTTGACTCACAGCTGTATTCACTTCCAAAGCTAATTCTAACATGTATTGACTCAAGGGTGTGAAAACATACAATACCAGTCAAAAGTTGCGACACGCCTACTCATTCTAGGGTTTTTCTTTATTTTTACTATTTTCTACATTTTAGAATAATAATGAAGACATCAAAACTATGAAATAACACATATGGAATCATGTAGTAACCAAAAAAAGTGTTAAACAAATCAATATTTATTTTATATTTGAGATTCTTCAAAGAAGCCACCCTTTGTCTTGATGACAGCTTTGCACACTCTTGGCATTCTCTCAAACAGCTTCATGAGGTAGTCACCTGGAAAGCATTTCAATTGACAGGTGTGCCTTGTTAAAAGTTAATTTGTGGAATTTCTTTCCTTAATGCATTTCACCCAATCAGTTGTGTTGTGACAAGATTGGGTTGGTATACAGAAGATAGCCCTATTTGGTTAAATACCAATTTCATATTATGGCAAGAACGGCTAAAATAAGCAAAGAGAAAGGACAGTCCATCATTACTTTAAAACATGAAGGTCAGTCAATCCGAAAAAATGTCAAGAACTTTGAAAGTTTCTTCAAGTGCAATCGCAAAAATCATGAAGCGCTATGATGAAACTGGCTCTCATGAGGACCGCCACAGGAAAGGAAGTTACATCTGCTGCAGAGGATAAGTTCATTACAGTTACCAGCAAATAAATGCTTCACAGACTTTAAGTAACAGACACATCTCAACATCAACGGTTCAGAGGAGACTGCGTGAATCAGGCCTTCATGGTCGAATTGCTGCAAGGAAACCACTACTACAGGACACCAATAATAAGAAGAGACTTGCTTGGGCCAAGAAACACGAGCAATGGACATTAGACCGGTGGAAATCTGTCCTGTGGGCTGACAAGTCCAAATTTGAGATTTTTGGTTCCAACCGCTGTGTCTTTGTGAGATGCAGAGTAGGTGAACGGTTAATCTCCGCATGTGTGGTTCCCACCGTGAAGCATGGAGGAGGAGGTGTGATGGTGCTTTGTTGTTGACACTGTCTGTGATTTATTTAGAATTCAAGGCACACTTAACACACTTACCACAGCTGCAGCGATATGCCATCCCACCTGGTTTGACTTAGTGGGACTGTCATTTGTTTTCAACAGGACAATGACATAACACACCTCCAGGCTGTGTAAGGGCTATTTGACCAAGAAGGAGAATGATGGAGTGCTGCATCAGATGACCTGGCCTCCACAATCACCCACCTCAACACAATTGAGATGGTTTGGGATGAGTTGGACCACAAGCAGCCAACAAGTGCTCAACATATGTGGTAAATCCTTCAAGACTGTTGAAAAAGCATTCCAGGTGAAGCTAGTTGAGAGAATGCCAAGAGTGTGCCAAGAGTGTGCAAAGCTGTCATCAAGGCAACGGGTGGCTACTTTGAAGAATAAAAAATAGAAAATATATTTGGATTTTTTTAACACTTTTTTGGTTACTACATGATTCCATATGTGTTATTTCCTAGTTGATGTCTTCACTATTAATCTTAAATGTGGAAAATAGTTAAAAATTAAGAAAAAACCCTTGAATGAGTAGCTGTGTCCAAACTTTTGACTGGTACTGTATGTAAATGAGATATTTATGTATTTCATTTTAAATCAATTTGCTAAAATGTCAAAAAACATGTTTTCACTTTGACATTATGGGGTATTGTGTGTTGATGGGTGAGATTAAAAAAAAAGTATTTAATCATTTTTGAATTCAGGCTGTAAAACAACAACATGTGGAATAAGTCAATGGGTATGAATACTTTCTGAAGGCACTGTACATCTTAGGATGGGTGAGGTTGATATAGACCTGACTATAGCCACCTACTGAAATTAACTGACAGCAACACTAGATCTAGACTTGTGTTTTGATATGACTGTGTTCCTGAACTTACTATCTGTCCTGTGATGCGTCCAGTTTGATCACAACAAAGGAAAACGGAAAAGGTGACATGGAGAAAAAGACAGAGATAATGTGGAGATAAAGACAGAGATAACATGGCGATAAAGACAGAGATAACATAGAGATAAAGACAGAGATAACATGGAGATAAAGACAGAGATAACATGGAGATAAAGACAGAGATAACATAGAGATAAAGACAGAGATAACATAGAGATAAAGACAGAGAAAGAGTGAAACCTCTTAGGGCATCTAAGTACTGTACACTGCACTTACCCAGCACTAATGAGCCTGTTGAGGGCTTAGTGGAGGAATCTTTCAAAATTAAAGTAATCTTGAGAAGAGTCACTCCTCCACTTAAAACAGCTATGAAATCATTCACATATGAAATAATAAGCTACGAACCACAACATGTAAAATAAAATACTCTTGTGTTTACCACAGATGAAAACACACATTCACATGCAGACAGTGATGACCCGCTTGCTTGTTATCTCTGAGCTTCAGAGTGTCATGCAGTGGGAAGATGTCTCCCTTAGCAGTCGTAGTGGGGAAGGGAAGAGGGCTCTAGAGCTGCTCTTCTGGCTGTGGTACTCCATTAGTAAGATGCACAGCCAGAGCAGAGCCAGCAACAACCGTCCCTGAGTGAGTGGCTCCCAGAAAGCAGGGGCTGATTGTGGGAAGACTGGCTTAGTCAGGGTTTTACAACGCTCACCTCGCTGACTGGGAGCTATCTCACTGATGGCTTGGAGGGAGTCAAACTGACAAACAATAAGACTACGCCGATTCTAGGTCTAAAGATCACACCATAGCCTTTAGATAAGAGATTTGGGCTGGTTTGGCTTTGTAGCATGCTGCAGCAAGCAAGTGTGGAAAATCTGGTTTGGCATTCCAGAAAAGCCCTCATTGTCACCTTTCGTCCTCCTTCCACCCACTTCCTCCTCCTTATCGCCACCACTGAGACCCCGGCGTGCGTGGCCAATCACAGTGAAGACGGGCTGCAGGGTGGAGATAAGAAGCTAAGCATTGGAGTTTGTTTGTTTACTTCATGGTGCTTTGTCTCCATATTTTGGAGGGAAACACCAGCTGTGTCTGCTGTCTGCCAGCCATGTTGGAGTAGCTGCCCACTGCTAGATGTCATGTCCAGCACTGGACTGTGACTGGTCCAGTGAGAGTCCCTCCAGAACGGATGTCATGTCCAGCACTGGACTGTGACTGGTCCAGTGAGAGTCCCTCCAGAACGGATGTCAGGTCCAGCACTGGACTGTGACTGGTCCAGTGAGAGTCCCTCCAGAACGGATGTCATGTCCAGCACTGGACTGTGACTGGTCCAGTGAGAGTCCCTCCAGAACGGATGTCATGCAGAGATATTTGTCACAGGAATGAGTCACAGGGTGATAATAACCACTCATTATACACGGAGTGGACAAAACATTAAGAACACCTTCCTAATATTGAGTTGCACCCCCTTTTTTTCCCTCAGAACAGCCTCAATTCGTCGGGGCATGGACTCTACAAGATGTCAAAAACGTTCCACAGGGATGCTGGCCCATGTTGACGCCAATGCTTCCCACAGTTGTGTCAAGTTGGCTGGATGTCCTTTGGGTGGTGGACCATTCTTGATACACACAGGAAACTGTTGAGCGTGAAAACCAAGCGGCATTGCAGTTCTTGACACACTTAAACCGGTGCGCCTGGCACCTAGTACCATACCCCATTCATTCACCTTCTTAATGGCACACATACACAATCCATGTCTCAAGGCTTAAAAATCCTTCTTTAACCTGTCTCCTTCCCTTCATCTACACTGATTGAAGTGGATTTAACAAGTGACATCAATAAGGGATCATAGCTTTCACCTGGATTCACCTGGTCAGTCTGTCATGGAAAGAGCAGGTGTTCATAATGTTTTGTACACTCAGTGTGTATTCATTTGAATAGAGTCTGATATCTCAGTGATAATGTCATCGACTGAAATGGTCGCCCCGCAGTTGAAACATTGGAACACAGAAATGCAGGACATTGTAGAAACACTAAGTTTATCATTAGAATGATTCTGATCGTTTAAAAAAATCTAAACATAAATGAGCTTTAGTCATTAAAAAATTTGTTTCATAACAGAGGTCATTAGAGAACATTAGCATAACTCTTATGTACAGTGACTGTCTGAGCAACGTCTCAGTAATAATTGTTTATTGTATGTTTATTACGTGTAATTGTTGTTACCCATGTCCTGTTTCTGTTTAGTATCTATAGTGTACTACACTGTGTGTGGAGTATGTTTACATTATTTTGTTTATGGTTGTCAGCACCATTTCACCAGGTCAAATTACCGGTACATGTAAATGTACTTTGGGAATAAAGGTTTCTGATTGTGAGATTGCCAAACTTTCTGCAGTGTTTTAATGCTCCATGCATGTTGTTTTCCTAGGACAAGGAGGGATTGCCCTTGAGAGTGTAGTGGGATGAATACAATCTGTGTCTCAGAGCCAAGAAGATAGGAGTGGACCAGGTGGACTAACAGTGGTGGTACATGCACAGTCCTCAATATAACATATGGCACACAGAGAATACTTTGATTACCTGGGGCATGATCTGGGAAAGAACTGAAACAGCAGTACACTTTAAATCTCATATGTATTACACGTTTTTTGTAATGTGCTCACTAACATCAAATAATAACACACATACGCAGACACACACACACACACACACACACACACACACACACACTCACAAAATACAGTCTCACTATAAGAAGTGAAAGGTTCAGCCTATTGACAATCTATTTTGTTCTCCATTTGTATTAACATGCAGAGATGAGTTTCTTGTTTAGTAAATAAACATGTTCAATGAATCGGACGTCTTCCTCTTTAGACGTTACCGGCAGCTATAATATATCTCCTCTTTAGACGTTACCGGCAGCTATAATATATCTCCTCTTTAGACGTTACCGGCAGCTACAATATATCTCCTCTTTAGACGTTATCGGCAGCTATAATATATCTCCTCTTTAGACGTTACCGGCAGCTATAATATATCTCCTCTTTAGACGTTACCGGCAGCTATAATATATCTCCTCTTTAGACGTTACCGGCAGCTATAATATATCTCCTCTTTAGACGTTACCGGCAGCTATAATATATCTCCTCTTTAGACGTTACCGGCAGCTACAATATATCTCCTCTTTAGACGTTACCGGCAGCTACAATATATCTCCTCTTTAGACGTTACCGGCAGCTACAATATATCTCCTCTTTAGACGTTACCGGCAGCTACAATATATCTCCTCTTTAGACGTTACCGGCAGCTACAATATATCTCCTCTTTAGACGTTACCGGCAGCTACAATATATCTCCTCTTTAGACGTTACCGGCAGCTATAATATATCTCCTCTTTAGACGTTACCGGCAGCTATAATATATCTCCTCTTTAGACGTTACCGGCAGCTACAATATATCTCCTCTTTAGACGTTACCGGCAGCTACAATATATCTCCTCTTTAGACGTTACCAGCAGCTATAATATATCTTCTCACAAATAACTAAACAAATCAAACTGAAAAAGAAGAACACACAACTTACTCGTGTAGGATCTTAATTTGAGCCAGTTTGCTGCAGCAGGAAAATAATCCTGCAACAACAGGAAATGTGCATTTTTAAGTGGATTATAATTAATGGACATTTTTGTAGGGGTTGATACATTTTTCGTAAGTCTGAAATTACAAAGAGGAAATTACAAACTTCTAAAGCCCTTTTAAACCTCAAATACACTAAATATAATGCATTGCAAACAAAATATCCTGCAACAGGGTGATCAAATTAAGATACTACAGCTGTACACTACTGTCCCATATGTTCTTTATTTACCACGAGTTCATCAACGCATCAAGTCATCCAAATCTCTGACTCGTTCTGTTGTGTTTTCCAATCTATTCCATTTTGTTGTTGCTGTAATTGCTACATTAAAATGTTAACTGTTTCCAATATTCTGCCCCAGCAGGAGCTGTGTTGTGTTGGAGAGACAGAGGGAAGAGAAATACAGGGGGAACAGAGATACAGAGAGAACAAAGAGAGAGAGAAGGACAGAGAGACAGAGGGAACAGAGAGACAGAAGGAACAAAGGGAGAGAATCACAGAGAGACAGAGGGAACAAAGAGAGAGAAGGACAGAGGACAGAGGGAACAGGGGAACGGAGGGAGCAAGGATACAGAAGGAACAGAGTGAACAGAGGGAACAGAGTGAACAGAGGGAACAGGGATACAGACAGAACAGAGGGAACAGAGGGAACAGATGGAACAGAGGGAACAGAGTGAACAGAGGGAACAGAGTGAACAGAGGGAACAGAGTGAACAGAGGGAACAGAGTGAACAGGGATACAGACAGAACAGGGATACAGAAGGAACAGATGGAACAGAGGAACAGAGGGAACAGAGGGAACAGAGTGAACAGGGATACAGACAGAACAGGGATACAGAGGGAACAGAGGGAACAGGGATACAGAGTGAACAGGGGAACGGAGGGAACAGGGATACAGACAGAACAGGGATACAGAGGGAACAGAGGGAACAGGGATACAGAGTGAACAGGGGAACGGAGGGAACAGATGGAACAGAGGGAACAGAGGGAACAGAGGGAACAGAGGGAACAGAGGGAACAGAGGGAACAGAAGGAACAGATGGAACAGAAGGAACAGATGGAACAGGGATACAGAGTGAACAGGGGAACAAAGGGAACAGGGATACAGAGGGAACAGAGGGAACAGAGTGAACAGAGGGAACAGAGGGAACAGAGGAACGGGGGGAACAGGGGAACAGAGGGAACAGAGGAACGGGGGGAACAGAGGGAACAGAGTGAACAGGGGAACAAAGGGAACAGAGGGAACACAGTGAACTCTGCAGGGCAGACCGAGGCAGTAGATGCTTCAGTCTAGGAACTGTCATTAACAGGTATGAGCCTTACAAGCCCCATACGGAGTGACTTACCACCTCAACCACTGGTTGCATCCCAAATGGCACCCTATTCCCTATTTAGTGCACTACTTTTGACCAGGGCTTTTTGGCCCATAGCGAGTGTTTGCAGTGTGATGACACATCAACCATACTCCACTAGGATACAGTATAAAAGGGAATTGGAGTTTCAGTAGAAAGTGTTTAACAGCAGAGAGGTCTGTGATGAGAATTCACGATTCCGGGTGTGACTATAGAGTGACATCATTTCATATTTGTATGCAGTAGACAGCCACCCCACCTGTCCAATAAAAACGTCTTAAATAACCAGTCTGGAAATCTTTAAAGATTTGTTTACATAACCTAACAGAGTCTTTAGGATGGAAGGAAGAGCAATGCACCAATATCGCCCTGATGATTGGGGAAACACCTAACTCAGTGAATAAAGAGAGTGGGATTCTCAGCTGTTGGAGGTAATAATGAAATCCACTTGACCTTTAAATTGTTTGGTCCATCGAAGCAGTAAATGCAAAGCCTCTTTCTCTCTCCACCATCAGCCTCCAGAGTGATAGGCTGATTAAAGAAGACATCAACCCAGAACACAGAGCACTGCTAGTGCTGCCTGCCTGCATCCTACAGGAAACTACAGTATAGTGCTGCCTGCCTGCATCCTACAGGAAACTACAGTATAGTGCTGCCTGCTTCCTACAGTAGACTACAGTATAGTGCTGCCTGCCTGCCTGCCTCCTAGAGTAGACTACAGTATAGTGCTGCCTGCCTCCTACAGTAAACTACAGTATAGTGCTGCCTGCCTCCTACAGTGAATTACAGTATAGTGCTGCCTGCCTCCTACAGGAAACTACAGTATAGTGCTGCCTGCCTCCTACAGTAGACTACAGTATAGTGCTGCCTGCCTGCCTCCTAGAGTAGACTACAGTATAGTGCTGCCTGCCTCCTACAGTGAATTACAGTATAGTGCTGCCTGCCTCCTACAGTAAACTACAGTATAGTGCTGCCTGCCTACAGTAGTATATAGTAGTGTATAGTAGTGCCTGTCTGCCTGCCTCCTACAGTAGGAGGACAGAGATATTAGTCTAATGAAATGTGTACAGGAGGACAGAGATATTAGTGAAATGAAATGTGTACAGGAGGACAGAGATATTAGTCTAATGAAATGTGTACAGGAGGACAGAGATATTAGTCTAGTGAAATGTGTACAGGAGGACAGAGATATTAGTCTAGTGAAATGTGTACAGGAGGACAGAGATATTAGTCTAGTGAAATGTGTACAGGAGGACAGAGATATTAGTCTAGTGAAATGTGTACAGGAGGACAGAGATATTAGTGAAATGAAATGTGTACAGGAGGACAGAGATATTAGTGAAATGAAATGTGTACAGGAGGACAGAGATATTAGTCTAGTGAAATGTGTACAGGAGGACAGAGATATTAGTCTAGTGAAATGTGTACAGGAGGACAGAGATATTAGTCTAGTGAAATGTGTACAGGAGGACAGAGATATTAGTCTAGTGAAATGTGTACAGGAGGACAGAGATATTAGTCTAGTGAAATGTGTACAGGAGGACAGAGATATTAGTCTAGTGAAATGTGTACAGGAGGACAGAGATATTAGTGAAATGAAATGTGTACAGGAGGACAGAGATATTAGTGAAATGAAATGTGTACAGGAGGACAGAGATATTAGTCTAGTGAAATGTGTACAGGAGGACAGAGATATTAGTCTAGTGAAATGTGTACAGGAGGACAGAGATATTAGTCTAGTGAAATGTGTACAGGAGGACAGAGATATTAGTCTAGTGAAATGTGTACAGGAGGACAGAGATATTAGTCTAGTGAAATGTGTACAGGAGGACAGAGATATTAGTCTAGTGAAATGTGTACAGGAGGACAGAGATATTAGTCTAGTGAAATGTGTACAGGAGGACACAGATATTAGTCTAATGAAATGTGTACAGGACAAAGATGGGGAGAAGTAGAAGGAGCAGCCAATAAGAGGGCATCTCTCCGGAGGGAGGTAGGGAGAAGTGGAGGGAGCAGCCAATAAGAGGGCATCTCTCCGGAGGGGGTAGGGAGAAGTGGAGGGAGCAGCCAATAAGAGGGCATCTCTCCGGAGGGGGTAGGGAGAAGTGGAGGGAGCAGCTAAGTGATAAACTGAGAGATGGGTAGTATTGGTAGGTTGAGGGGGTTTGAATGGAAAAGACCAGGAGAGGAAAGAAGCATGCTAAATGTACCTAGTGTTTGCTTTAGATTGGGGGTAAGACTGATTTCTTCCCCATCGAATGGTAAAACTATGATTCTAAAACCACACAACTTTAGTTTTACAACTCTGAAGTAAAAATCTGAAAAACATCACTTGATGTTTTACATTTGGGGGATTAAGTCCATCCATTATTACAGAGCCTGAAATAAAAATTAGCATTAGTGATTAACATTTAGTGGTGCTGTTGATTTGGACTTTTTGAGCACAATGTCTTGGCAGATATTTGATGTTCTATCTATCGATCTATTTATCTCTCTCTCTCTAGCTATCTATCTATCCATTTTTTTTACTCCCTCTCTCCCCATGGTTACCCTACATTTTACAGCCCGGTAATTACTAGGTAACAACTAGGTAAATACCTAGTAACAAAAAGTGAATGCATAGTAACTATATAGTCCCAAACGTACTTACTGGGAACTGAGGAAGTAAGTACTACATATTAACTTAGTAAATACAAGTAACTCAATTCAATTCTATAGTATATTTTTTTGTCCCAAAGTTAGTATTGAGAAACTTTTAAGTACAAGGTACTTACTATGTAAATATCTAGTCACACCATATGTGATTTTACTTACAATATATATTCAAAAGTATATGGACACCCCTTCAAATTAGTGGACTCGGCTATTTCAGTCACACCTGTTGCTGACAGGTGTATAAAATCGAGCACACAACCATGTAATCTCCATAGACAAACATTGGCAGAAAAAATGGCCATTACTGAAGAGCTCAGTGACTTTCAACGTAGCACCGTCACAGGATGCCACCTTTCCAACAAGTCAGTTTGTCAAATGTCTGCCCTGCTAGAGCTGCCTAGGTCAACTGTAAGAGCTGTTATTGTGCCGGTCAACTGTAAGGGCTGTTATTGTGCCGGTCAACTGTAAGTGCTGTTATTGTGAAGTGGAAATGTCTAGAAGCAACAACGGCACAGCCGCGAAGTGGTAGGTCCCACAAGCTCACAGAACGGGACCGCCGAGTCCTGAAGTGCGTAGTGCAAAAAAATTGTCCTCGGTTGCAACACTCATTACTGAGTTCCAAACTGCCTCTGGAAGCAAATTCAGCAGGAGAACTGTTCGTCAGGAGCTTCATGAAATTAGTTTCGATGGCCGAGCAGCCGCACACGAGCCTAAGATCACCATGCACAATGTCTGCTGGAGTGGTGTAAATCTCACCGCCATTGGACTCTGGAGTGATGAATCACGCTTCACCATCTGGCAGTCCGACAGACAAATCTGGGTTTGGCAGATGCCTGGAGAATGCTACCTGCCCCAATGCATAGTGCCAACTGTAAAGTTTGGTGGAGAAGGAATAATGGTCTGGGGCTGTTTTTCCAAGGTTTGAGCTAGGCCCCTTAGTTCCAGTGATCAATGGAACGCATACAATGACATTCTAGACGATTCTGTGCTTCCGACTTTGTGGCAACAGTTTGGGGAAGGCCCTTTCCTGTTTCAGCATGACAATGCCCCCATGCACAAAGCGAGGTCCATACTGAAATGGTTTGTCGAGATCCTTGTTGGAAGAACTTGACTGGCCTGCACAGAGCCCTGACCTCAACCCCATCGAACACCTTTGGGATGAATTTGACTGTTAGCCAGGCCTAATCACCCAACATCAGTGCCAGACCTCACTAATGCTCTCGTGGCTGAATGGAAGCAAGTTCCTGCAGCAATGTTCCAATATCTAGTGGAAAGCCTTTCCAGTAGAATGGAGGCTGTTATAGCAGCAAAGGGGGGACCAACTCCATATTAATGCCCATGATTTTGGAATGAGATGTTCGACCCCACCCACCTCTGAAAATGTCACGTTGTATAAATGATTGGAGGCAGGCGCAGGAATACGTAATAGGGGGTTTTAATACTCCACCCAAATATACAACATGCCATGAAAGGCACGGGGGACGAAGCCCAAAACAAACACGTATACAAAAACACAGGCATGGAACCCAAACAAAAGAGTGAGGTTAAACCTCTAATAAATACACAGGACAAGACCCGTAATAACAAGAGCACAACAATACACAGGACGAGTCCAGTAATAACAATACACAGGACGAGTCCAGTAATAACAATACACAGGACGAGTCCCGTAATAACAATACACAGGACGAGTCCCGTAATAACAATACACAGGACGAGACCAGTAATAACAATACACAGGACGAGACCAGTAATAACAATACACAGGACGAGTCCAGTAATAACAATACACAGGACGAGTCCCGTAATACCAATACACAGGACGAGACCAGTAATAACAATACACAGGACGAGTCCCGTAATACCAATACACAGGACGAGACCAGTAATAACAATACACAGGACGAGACCAGTAATAACAATGCACAGGACGAGACCAGTAATAACAATACACAGGACGAGTCCAGTAATAACAATACACAGGACGAGACCAGTAATAACAATACACAGGACGAGTCCAGTAATAACAATACACAGGACGAGACCAGTAATAACAATACACAGGACGAGTCCAGTAATAACAATACACAGGACGAGACCAGTAATAACAATACACAGGACGAGTCCCGTAATAACAATACACAGGACGAGACCAGTAATAACAATACACAGGACGAGTCCAGTAATAACAATACACAGGACGAGACCAGTAATAACAATACACAGGACGAGACCAGTAATAACAATACACAGGACGAGACCAGTAATAACAATACACAGGACGAGACCAGTAATAACAATACACAGGACGAGACCAGTAATAACAATACACAGGACGAGACCAGTAATAACAATACACAGGACGAGTCCCGTAATACCAATACACAGGACGAGACCAGTAATAACAATACACAGGACGAGACCAGTAATAACAAGTGCACAATACACGCAGTACGAAAGCCGAAACCACAAAGCACAGGTTCTCACAAGACCAACGGACATGGGAACAATAACCGACAAGACAATGGTGAACAGAGGGCACATATATACAATTACTAATCAGGGGGATTGGAACCAGGTGTGCAAAATGAGACAGTTCAGTGACGCCTAGAGGCCGGTGACGTAGACCTCCGGAACTGGCGCATGGAATGAGGAATCCGTGACACAAACATATTGATCACTGATTGATCTATTATTGAAACCTCACCTTTCAAAACAACCCTGACACAGAGCAGTGTAATTGTAATTGTAATTGTATGAACATGTAAGAACTGAGCTTTCGTTTTGGATAACTTCTCATTCGCCAACACACTTTGAAAAGGAGAAAAAAAACATTTTGTTTTCTCTCTGAGCGCATGGCGTTGTCAGCCCTGAAAGCACAGACCAAAAGAGGAGTGGAGTCATTTTCTGTAGTCTTGTGGTATAGGCTACATTACGTGTATGGTAAATCCTTCCCTTCATACGGTCTATACATTGGACAGTGAGCTCACCACCTTTTGGATTGGGTGATTCATGTGGCATAATATGCAGTAGCACAAAACATGTTCTGTGAATACTACAGCGCAAATGTTTAGTTTGTAACTGTGAAAAAGCTTGTTTTTTGTCTATAACTGAAAACAAGTATAGTGAGCAACTTTACTGTTAACCCTAATCTCTCATGGAAAGACATACTGTAACATAAGTCTGACTCAGGACTGTGAGAAGTCACAAATAACGAGGAACAATTGTTTCCGGTGTGCTGGTTTTGTGTCTCTGGTTATTTGAATGAATGAAATACAATTTTTGTGTTAATATTGAGTATGTCCTTGAGTTGGATGTCTTGAATAGGTTACCATGCCATCCATCTGAATGTTTCTGCTTAACCTGGAAACACACACAGATACAGAAATAAACAAACACGTAATTCATAGCATAAATTACACAGTGAATCAAAAAAATGTAAGTCAACTTTAATTGGAAAACAACTCGCAGGCTTATCAGGGTTGTTTTCGATCATTACATCAGCACGGGACCGTCGCTCAATCTCTCTTTCAATTGGCTTCATAATGACATAAAACATGAATACATCTGATGTGTTGTAAATTCAATTAGTGGTCTATTCTTAAACCTCGGAGGCGATAGGAGGGAGAGGGAGTAAGGCATTCTGGGGGAAATCAGCTGCTTTCTAATGCGTGCTGATTACAACTCCTCCTAAAATGTCAAGTTCATTTCCATTTAAAGTGCTTGCTTAAACAGCCATGAAGAGCGGGAGACGCCCAGGCCTCACAGAGCATCACAACTGACGGAGGGAGGGAAGCTCACTGTATGTACTCTGCCAGCGGCAACATAGAAATCACCACCTAGCCTGGCTGGCTTCTCCTCCCCTGCTCCTCTGTCATCTGCATTTCAACTATGCCGTGTGCGTGTGCCATTTGTGTGTGTGTTTGTGTGTGTGTATATGTCTGTGTGTGTGTTTGTGTGTGTGTATATGTCTGTGTGTGTGTGTGTGTGTGTATATATGTCTGTGTGTGTGTGTGTGTCTGTGTGTGTGTGTGTGTGTATGTGTATATATGTCTGTGTGTGTGTGTGTGTCTGTGTGTGTGTGTATATATGTCTGTGTGTGTGTGTGTGTCTGTGTGTGTGTGTGTGTGTGTGTGTGTGTGTGTGTGTGTGTGTGTGTGTGTGTGTGTGTGTGTGTGTGTGTGTGTGTGTGTGTGTGTGTGTGTGTGTGTGTGTGTGTCTTTGTGTGAGAGAGAGAGAGAGTCATCCATCCTTTCCAACTACCTCTCTGGGGTTATTAGTAAAAAGCAGGTGAACCCCTGTCCCCAACACACCCTCACACCTCCTCCAGGTCTGACAGCAACGAGCCGTTTCCTCCCAGTTTGCATCAGTAATGAATGACAATCAGGTCAGCGTTCCAAATGACACCCTATTCCCTATGTAGTGCACTACTTTTGACCAGTGCCCTGAGTGCCATTTGGGACAAAGCCTAAGCCCTGTGGCAAAGAAGGGATGAAATGAGCTCTCCCCTAGGCTTAACAGAACATAGCTGCAGACGATGTACTGTACATCCGAAAACATCTTCAACATCTGACCCCTTGACTTATTCTAAAATTGATTAAATTAACAAAAAATCCTCAGCAATCTGCACACAATACCCAATAATGACAAAGCGAAAACAGGTTTTTAGAAATGTTTGTAAATGTATTGAAAATGAAATGTCACATTTATATACGTTTTCAAACCCTTTGCTATGAGTCTCGCTAATTGAGCTCAGGTGCATTTTGATTCCATTGATCATTCTTGAGATGTTTCTACAACTTGATTGGAGTCCATTTGTGGTAGATTCAATTGATTGGACATGATTTGGAAAGGCACACACCTGTCTATATAAGGTCCCACAGTTGACAGTGCATTTCAGAGCAAAAACCAAGCCATGAGGTCGAAGGAATTGTCCGTAGCACTCCAAGATAGTATTGTGTCGAGGCACAGATCTGGGGAAGGGTACCCAAAGAATGTCTCCAGCATTGAAGGTCCCCAAGAACACAGTGGCCGCCATCATTCTTAAATGGAACAAGTTTGGAACCACCAAGACTCTTCCTAGGGCTGGCCGCCCGGCCAAACTGAGCAATCGGGGGAGAAGGGCCTTGGTCATGGAGGTGACCAAGAACCCGATGGTCACTCTGACAGAGCTCTAGAGTTCCTCTGTGGAGATGGGAGAACCTTCCAGAAGGACAACCATCTCTGCAGCACTCCACCAATCAGGCTGTTAGGGTAGTGTGGCCACCTTACATAGTTTTTTTTATCCCCGTTAGGTTGCACTGAAAATGGCTAATTTTGCATTGATTTGATCACAATTCCCACAGTAAATGGAAACGTTGATAGTGTTAACTAAAGGGGAAAACTCTAGAACATTGATAGTGTTAACTAAAGGGGAAAACTCTAGAACATTGATAGTGTTAACTAAAGGGGAAAACTCTAGAACATTGATAGTGTTAACTAAAGGGGAAAACTCTAGAACATTGATAGTGTTAACTAAAGGGGAAAACTCTAGAACATTGATAGTGTTAAGTAAAGGGGAAAACTCTAGAACATTGATAGTGTTAACTAAAGGGGAAAACTCTAGAACATTGATAGTGTTAACTAAAGGGGAAAACTCTAGAACGTTGATTGAAGTTCAATCTTGTGCTTTTATATTTGACTGGTCACCTGCTGCTGATTATCAGGCAGTGTGCAGGCTGTTACTGAGTGAGTGAGGAGGGCCGGAGGGGTGTGTGTGCGTGCGTTGAGAACACTGGTTGAGAGAGTGCTGCAGCAGAGGAGGCATCTGAGTCACGAAGACAGAGCAGCACGCACTTCGTGATGACTTTTTTACCAGTTGAAGGTAGGTTATTTAGGTTTGGTAATTAAGGAGACACACTTTTATTAACAGCTAGAACCGATGTAACCATGGCAACGCATTGGACAACGACTTTAGGTGCACTACCTCTCTTTAGATAAATTGGTTGAAAGTAAACTGCATTCTAATGTCGACTTTTCTTATGGATAAGTGTATTAAGCGGAGGGTTTTACTCATGCTCAGTTCTAGGGTCTGGGGCGCTGTGCGAGTGGAACATCTGAAATAGAAGTTTTGGAACTCCATCACCTGCTTCTGTTATGGGAAAAAGTCCACAATGAAAAGGACATTAAATGTGGAGAATGACTGTACATTTGCATCTGTTGGTCATCAAGTAGCCAATTCATTTCTATGCCGTTATAGGCTACTGTAAATACAATAAATATGCTTTAATTCCGATATCACTGGATCAATTTGTGCCAGTTGTGTAGCCTACCTGGAGCTGGCAAACCAATTTAATAAATAGCCTAAAACTCAGTTTGTTGTTGTAGCCTTGTGTTATTATGCCGTTATTAATGGATATGTTTATTTAATTAAATTGGAAGTTATCAATTGTTATCATGGTTACAGCTCAATCGCAAATGTATCATTCTCCATATTTAATGTCATTTTGAATGTGGACTTTTGAAATGAGATGTTGGCCTATCAGGGGCTACAGGTTACCTGCATCTAGCTCAGCACACCATGGCAACGTTGAATTACAAGTATAAACTCAGACTTTAGTCAGTAGCCTATGTCCTATCGAAATAACAAGTCAATCTTGGAAATAGGCCATTTACAGTGGTTTGTAGTCTTAACATCTGGCACGTAATAACGGAAAATAGCCCAACATTCAAGATTCTCTGTTCAACTTTCATCACTCCAACTCTCCTCTTGGATGTCTCTATAGTTATGCACATGTGCAAACAGGATTTATTTACAAATATAAACTGGGTGGTTTGAGCCCTGAATGCTGATTGGTTGAAAGCCATGATATATCAGATCGTGTACCATGGGAATGACAAAAAAAACGTGTTTTACTTTTCTAATTATGTTGGTAACCAGTTTATAATAGCAATAAGGCACCTCAGGAGTTTGTGGTATATGGCGAATATATACGATGGCTGAGTACTACTGTATGCCCTGAGAACAGCCCTTGGTATATTGGCCATATACCACACCACCTCGGACCTCATTGCTTAATCATAGCAGTCAAAACAAGTTGAATCGATATCCATTGATGGAACATGATCTGGAGAGTTTAATAAGGGGGATTTGTTTTTTTCTCCTGCGACATATTCTTAAACTCGCTAGAATTATTATTTTCATGGAAAACCGAATTTTGCTTCTTGGTCTACATTGTTAAAAATGACATCGATTTTGCTTCGTAATTAGCTCGATAACCTAAGACAAAAGGGTTTATTGTATAAAATTTGGGCTAGTTTTCAGGCCTTGTGGGCAGGTTTTCAGAGGACATTGGTACATTTTTTGTAACTAGACGCGGCAGCTTAGCCTAGTGGTTAGAGCGTTGGACTAGTAACCGAAAGGTTGCAAGATCGAATACCCGAGCTGACAAGGTACAAATCTGTCGTTCTGCCCCTGAGCAAGGCACTGTTCCTAAGCCGTCATTGAAAATAAGAATTTGTTCTTAAGTGACTTGCCTAGTTAAATAAAGGTAAAATAAATACATAAAAATCTTACCTGGGGGAACTGTGCACCTGCGCAGGTTAGATGGAACATTGGTTATGGGTGGTACACATATGTATATGGTGGAGAGGAATGTGCAGGGTATATGCAAATTAAATACTGTACTATCTACTATAGTAACTACCTCCACCACTCAGTCTGCCCCCTTCATGTGTGTAAGGCCAGTAGAGAGAATTTACTGAACATCTGCTTTAAACTTTCAAAGGAAAGAAGCAGTTTGACCGAGGAAAGATTTCAATAATTCAGATGTGTCTGAGCTAGAGTGCATGACTGCAGGTATGGAGTGGATTGACTTGGTAGAACTAGCAACATTTTATATTACATGGCGTGCGTTATTACGGTTTTGTTTTGTTTTGTTACTTGACTGCCAGATATAAAGTGACAAGGTTATTTTATTGTAAACCTTTTTGTAAAAGGTATTTACCACATAAACATTTTTTTTATAGAGGAAGGGTCAGGACCTTAACAGAAAAGCACTCTGAGAAAAGAAAATGGTACCGATTGGTTGTGGATGAGGTGAGTTGCTGTGTGTGCGTGCATGCGTGTGTATGCTCTTGCACTCTGAAGGTCCTCTTTGTCGGCCTGTCTGCATCTCACAAAAATATCCCCAGGATCTGGGCACAGTGGGAGCCTTTGAAGGTTTCCTGTGAGAGGAGTGATAATGAAATCCATCTCCTTTCTCTGTGCCTTGCCTCAGCCCTGCTCTAGCCTTGTCTCAGCCGCCTGCCTCGACCCCTTCTCAACCAGCCTGTCTCAGCCCCCTGCCTCAACCAGCCTGCCTCGACCCCTTGCCTCAACCCCTTCTCAGCCCCCTGCCTTAACCAGCCTGTCTCGACTAGCCTGTCTCAGCCCCCTGCCTCAACCAGCCTGTCTCGACTAGCCTGTCTCAGCCCCGCCTCAACCAGCCTGTCTCAACCCCCTTTCTCAACTCCTTCTCAGCCCCCTGCCTCAACCAGCCTGTCACAACCCCCTGCCTCAACCCCTTCTCAGCCCCCTGCCTCAACCAGCCTGCCTCGACCCCCTGGCTCAACCTTTGCCCCAGCCTCCTGAACCTACTTAGTCTCCCACCAGCTGCATTACAAGAGATCTAAAGAGATGGCCTTCTGTTCACCACTCTAACAATGAGTCAGCACAGGTTAACCTCATCATTGATTACAGTGGACTACACCGCTTTTAATTGCACCGGATCACATCTTTGATATTCATGTGTGCTTTTCATCTATTGCAGGGATGGGCAACTTTGATAGGTGGTGGGGGCCACCCAAAAATGGAACTCATCACGAGGGGCCGCAGTGGCTAGTGGGTCTGCAGCGAAGAGAAACATTTTGGGTTTTCAAGTTCAGTTCCTGCAATTCTGCACATTTTGCCACGGGGCGTAGAGAAAATGTTGCCGTTTTAAAGCAAGTTTGCTGCAATTCTACACATTTTGCCATGGGGTGGAGACCAATATTTGACCAATGGGCTGATGATCAATTGGCCCACGCCATTCGGTAATTCGACCATGCTTACTATAAGTTTAGATAGCTTGTCACGAGAATAACTTTTTGTTGCTAATTGAGTGACGGCTGATGCACAACCAAATTTTCAAATTCCACCTTGTGTATTCTACTATTCTAACTCTCAACAGTAAGTTGAGCTCCCGACTGAGTTCCTAAACAAATTGCCTAGTTCCCCTGATCTAGAAGAATAACGTCTACATTTAGAGAAGGATTTAGAAACAGATTTACTATCGACTGTATTATAGAGAGAAATCAACATTATGTTCTACAATTTTACTATGTTAAATAATAATAAATAGTATTTCATTAATACTAAACTTAATATTACATTTTTATTTATAATGATATTTAAAATTGTATTAATCTTTCAATTTGAAATATATTATAAATAGTATGATGGTATGGAATAGTATGAATAGTATATACTGTAGTGTCATATCAATCGTCTCCTGCGTTCAGCAAAAGAAGTGACATCGGGTACACGCTACAACACTGAACTACAGTCAGTGTCGTAACTCATTCGGATGCGGTGGCACATAGACAAGTCAACGACAATGGTTATTACACAAGGAAAACAGGCGTCTTTAAAGTCTCCTTACCCTCCGGGAGATGAACTGAATGCATGTGGTGGCAGACGGACACTGGAGCAACAAAAGCCCCATTCGTGCATGGATCATTTTAATTCCTCTGCTCCACGTGCATATTTCAGCCTCTAAACAGGAATGATGGGCCTTGTAATGCACCATAATCACCATTTATTCCATCCACCTTTTTCCTGATCAAACACTCAGCGATGTGCTGTGATTGATCTGATTTAATTAGTTTGCCAATGTAAAACAGGTCGCTGTGATGGAAAGGTAAAGACGACGAGCGTGGAGAGAGACATAAATAACACAGCCTCTCTCTTCCCCTCAGACTGCTGAATAATGATAGGGGTAAATATCTCATCACACTAAAAGGCTCTGTGTGTGGAACAATGGCAGGATGAGGATGGGCAGTGGATCTATTGTGAACCTGTCCTGAGGGATGAGGATGGGCAGTGGATCTATTGTGAACCTGTCCTGAGGGATGAGGATGGGCAGTGGATCTATTGTAAACCTGTCCTGTGGGATGAGGATGGGCAGTGGATCTATTGTAAACCTGTCCTGTGGGATGAGGATGGGCAGTGGATCTATTGTGAACCTGTCCTGAGGGATGAGGATGGGTAGTGGATCTATTGTGAACCTGTCCTGTGGGATGAGGATGGGCAGTGGATCTATTGTGAACCTGTCCTGAGGGATGAGGATGGGCAGTGGATCTATTGTGAACCTGTCCTGAGGGATGAGGATGGGCAGTGGATCTATTGTAAACCTGTCCTGAGGGATGAGGGTGGGTAGTGGATCTATTGTGAACCTGTCCTCTGGAAGCGCATGGAGACAGAGTGTGTTGAAGGCAGCTAGAGAACCCTGGCACTTTGCATTGGTTGTGTTCCAAATTACACCCTATTCCCTGTTGAGCTCCATGGACCCTGGTCAAAAGTAGCGCACTAAGTAGGGAATAGGGTGCCATTTGGGATACAATGTTTATCAGGAGGCACAAGCTGCTTCTCAGGCCACTGCCCCCACACCGCACCACCCCACCCCGCACCACACCACCCAACGCCATCCCACCAACCCACACCATCCCATACCGCACCGCTCCACACCACCCGCACCACCCAACGCCATCCCACATCCCACCACCCCACGCCACCCCACCATCCCATCCCACACCACCCCACCCCACCACCCCACCACCACACTACACCACCCCACCACCACAGTACACCATGCCACACCACCCCACCCCACCACCCCACCACCACACTACACCACCCCACCACCACAGTACACCATGCCACACCACCCCGCACTTCCTTTCCCCTTCATACTGTGAGTGTATGGCCCTGCGTTGACTAATCAAAGCATCAGTGCAAACAAGCATGTGATTTATCTACTGTCATCTGGAGAAAGAGAGGAAAGGAGGATAAATCTCTTCTCTGTGAGAGGAAGCGTTCTGTCTGTGGATCAGGATCTCCTGAAGGGTAGTCGTGACTATTTGAAAGGGCAACGTCCCCCTTGGCATTCTCATACAGTACAACACTGATAGGACGAAAACTAAGGACAGGAGAAAAATAAAACATGTTTTTATTAGCAAACAAAATAGACATACAGTACAATTTGGACATGATATCCTGGATGTGGATATCAATCGTTTCAACATCAATAATGAGCAGGGAGCTCAGACACCCATCTATATTTTACTGTCCTAATATCCAAGGTAAGATGAACTTTGGGATATGCACTGAGGGATCACTTACTATTTCATATTCAGACTACTTAGAAGTACGGTGGCTGGACGTAAACGAATCCAGTGTTGGGCACTGTGCCTAGAATAAGACAAGGTATGCTTCCCAAAGAGTACACTTACATAGTGCACCACTTTTGACCATAGCCCTATAGACCCTGTTCAAAATGAGTCCACTATAGGGAATAGGGCACCATTTAGGATGATAGGGAATAGGGCACCATTTAGGATGATAGGGAATAGGGCACCATTTGGGATGTAGAGGAGTGCTATGTGGCCTAGAGAGGGGCGGAACCACACGATTAGCGAGAGTATCTTATTAGTGTTCCAAATGGGTAAATAAGTTATGAGACTTTTATTTGAAGGTAATCTGTTTGCCTTGAAACCTCTAAAACAAGGGTTGGAGACAGACCTCTGAAACCAGATGTTGGAGACAGACCTCTGAAAGCAGATGTTGGAGACAGACCTCTGAAACCAGATGTTGGAGACAGACCTCTGAAAGCAGATGTTGGAGACAGACCTCTGAAACCAGATGTTGGAGACAGACCTCTGAAACCAGATGTTGGAGACAGACCTCTGAAACCAGATGTTGGAGACAGACCTCTGAAACCTCCTCCTCTGAAACCTCCAAACAGATGTTTGAGACAGACCTCTGAAACCTCCTCCTCTGAAACCTGATCTATCTACAGCTACCTTATTACTGGGAAGCATCTCCTACTGGAGAATTGATCTATCTACAGCTACCCTATTACTTGTATCACCAATAATACTATTTAGGCCTGTATAATATTTACAACGGCATCAACAGCTATTGTTTCAATTCATCCCAGGATTCAACTACAAATAGACTATACATATACAGTAAGCCTAGGGTTTCAGGTTCTGGTTGATTTCAAATGGAATCTTCATGTTAATCATTAATATGTTGGATTCACATCTCAATCTCAACCAAAAATCTAAGTTAAGAATACAACTAATTCAAATAAAACATTACTTAAAGTGAATTTTAAAGTTTGATTAAATTAGATTATATTTAGTCGTATTCTTTAACTGTGACTTTTGGTTGAGATGGAGATGTGAATCCAACAGATCAATTATTCATTTGTAGACAAACTGGATATTGAATTGTGTTTGGTTGTCAACACAACCAAATATATGTATCTTCTGCTTGGATAGTTCCATCTGTGATACTGACTTAGTCTGGCTTTAATTGTAGTTTGTCTATTGATAACTGATATGTTGGACATTGTTTTTCCATTGGAATTTGGTTGTGCTTTTAGATGGTTGAAAGCATAGTGATAACACATTGGAAATGTAACTAACTTTTGGCTGTCTTTTTTAATGGGTTAATATAGGTTATAATCTCATTGAACAACGTTTCAACCAAATATTACCAAATTATCCACATTGAAATGACGTGGTGGGCCCAGTGGGAGATGTGAGCATGTCTCAATGTAATCAAAAGTATGAAATTATCATGTTATTGTCAAATACAATATCTTATTCGGGCTTACTTGCAATCAATTTGCAGTGTATAAATTATACAAATTATGTTCAGCCCACCTGACCACCCGCTCAGGAAAAATTGGCCTGCAGCTCAATCTAGTTTTACCCCTGTTCTAAAGGTTGTTAAAGAATTATCAGTGTGTTTACAAATTAATGTGAAAGAAACATTTATTGTTTAACATCTATTTATTTTAATTGTTTTTCAGGGCAGTCTGTGGTTTCCTCCAAAAAGCTCCCTGAAAACAAAAATCAATCATGTTACTGCTGGTAAACAGACAACCTGGCCTGACACTTTATTCTGTTCTCATCAGATAATTACTGGAAACAAACTACCAGCTCCAAAATCCTTCAATCAATGCCTCACACTCACTGATACAGTTCAGAATGTAATGATATCTCTTTTGCCTTCACGTGACGAACACAGGACGGTACACAGGAATTCCACAATCCCCAACCTACCCCAGTACCTCACATTCTCCCCCGGGCAATGGATATACCTGATGACCTACCCTGACAACCTACCCTGAAAACCGACCCTGACAACCGACCCTTATGACCTACCCTGACAGGCTACCCTGACAAGCTACCCTGACGACCTACCCCAGTACCTCACATTCTCCCCCGGGCAATGGATATACCTGACGACCTACCCTGACGACCTACCCTGACGACCAACCCTGACTACCTACCCCAGTACCTCACATTCTCCCCCGGGCAATGGATATACCTGACGACCTACCCTGACGACCTACCCTGACGACCAACCCTGACTACCTACCCCAGTACCTCACATTCTCACCTACTGTATGCAAAGCTGAAATGGAGCATGTGTAAAATGCTGCTATCAGATACAGTTTGTGTCAGTACAGTTTGCAGAAGGACCTCCCTCTCACCTTTGACCCTGCTCTATACACTGCTGAGGGTGAGCGGCGGCGGCATGGCGCTCAATAGGTGAGGGGCAGGGTAGTGGTTGCTCAGCGGGTTGTTGAGGGTTACGTTGAACGTGCCCTTCAGTACCGTGTCCATGATCGCTGGGCTGAGCTGAGAGGGAAACACAACAAAACAAAGGGAAAGATTCAAACAACCTGGGAAGGAACTCCCTAAAGGGCAACAACGTGAGTAAAAGGTCAGTAATCCTTGTTGTAATCCATATGAGAACTGAATTCCATGTTTCCATTGCAACAGCAGTTCAGGGTGACCCAGTTTCCCTCTTACAGAGGTGAGTGTGTGATGTTTTCCTGATGAGCAGCCCTGTGAAGAAACTGTCCCTTGGGCTGACTCCAGAGTATTTGAGTGATCAATAACATGGCGGATGTAGCTAGAGAAACACAATGAAGAGATGTAGCTACTAGCTACAGGGAAACACAGTGAAGAGAGATGTAGCTACTAGCTACAGGGAAACACAGTGAAGGGAGATGTAGCTACTAGCTACAGAGAAACACAGTGAAGAGATGTAGCTACTAGCTACAGAGAAACACAGTGAAGAGATGTAGCTACTAGCTACAGAGAAACACAGTGAAGGGAGATGTAGCTACTAGCTACAGAGAAACACAGTGAAGGGAGATGTAGCTACTAGCTACAGGGAAACACAGTGAAGAGATGTAGCTACTAGCTACAGAGAAACACAGTGAAGGGAGATGTAGCTACTAGCTACAGGGAAACACAGTGAAGGGAGATGTAGCTACTAGCTACAGAGAAACACAGCGAAGAGATGTAGCTACTAGCTACAGAGAAACACAGTGAAGGGAGATGTAGCTACTAGCTACAGAGAAACACAGTGAAGGGAGATGTAGCTACTAGCTACAGAGAAACACAGTGAAGGGAGATGTAGCTACTAGCTACAGAGAAACACAGTGAAGGGAGATGTAGCTACTAGCTACAGAGAAACACAGTGAAGAGATGTAGCTACTAGCTACAGAGAAACACAGTGAAGAGATGTAGCTACTAGCTACAGAGAAACACAGTGAAGAGATGTAGCTACTAGCTACAGAGAAACACAGTGAAGAGATGTAGCTACTAGCTACAGAGAAACACAGTGAAGGGAGATGTAGCTACTAGCTACAGAGAAACACAGTGAAGAGATGTAGCTACTAGCTACAGGGAAACACAGTGACGAGAGATGTAGCTACTAGCTACAGAGAAACACAGTGAAGAGAGATGTAGCTACTAGCTACAGAGAAACACAGTGAAGGGAGATGTAGCTACTAGCTACAGAGAAACACAGTGAAGAGATGTAGCTACTAGCTACAGAGAAACACAGTGAAGGGAGATGTAGCTACTAGCTACAGAGAAACACAGTGAAGAGATGTAGCTACTAGCTACAGAGAAACACAGTGAAGGGAGATGTAGCTACTAGCTACAGAGAAACACAGTGAAGAGAGATGTAGCTACTAGCTACAGAGAAACACAGTGAAGAGAGATGTAGCTACTAGCTACAGAGAAACACAGTGAAGAGATGTAGCTACTAGCTTTTATTGTATTTATTTAACCTTTTTTTTTAACTAGGCAAGTCAGTTAAGAACAAATTATTATTTACAATGACGGCCTACACCGGTCAAATCCGGATGACGCCGGGCCAATTGTGCACCGCCATATGGGACACCCAATCACGGCCGGTTGTGATACAGCCTGGAATCTAACCAGGGTCTGTAGTACCGCCTCTAGCACTGAGATGCAGTGCCTTAGACCGCAGCTACAGAGAAACACAGTGAAAAGAGCACAGCGGGCAACACAACAAGGGGAAGGAAGGGCAAAGTGATGACACTACACTCTTGGAAAAGGAAATCTATATGGATTTATGCACTGATTTGTGGAGGGGGAACTCTCAGGTCATTTAGGGTCAACTTGACCTTTTGTTTGAGTGACAATCTCAGACAAAAATGCTGGCCTGTGTGTTACAGAATATGACTACATAAAAATGTTAGGTGTGCCAACAATTCAAACCTTGAAATATCTCTCCTGACCCCATTTCATAATTTGCCAAGATGGAGATATCGCTGGTAGAGAATTCTGAACGTATCGGTATAACTACTATAATAACGTGGTTCACGCAGCTCTTGAAACAAAACAACATTTTCTTACAGTATGTAGCTCATTCCTCTAATCTTTTTTGTCGTTGTTTAATCTAATCAAATGTAATTTGTAGTCAGTCAGAATCAGTGAGGTTGTAAAAAGCATCTGTTCCTGTCATCGGTAGACTACACCAGGCTGAATAACAGCCTCAGCAGTCCTCAGTAACCTCGCTTAGAAAAAAAGGTGCTATCTAGAACCTAAAGCTGTTCTCCGGCTGTCCCCATAGGAGAACCCTTTGAAGAACCCTTTTTGGTTCCAGGTAGAACCCTTTTGGGCTTCATGTAGAACCCTTCCCACAGAGGGTTCTACCTGGTACCAAAATGTGTTCTAACTCTAACCCAAAAGGGTTATCCTATAGGGACAGCCAAAGAACCCTTATGGAACCCTTTTTTCTAAGTGTTGACAGTCAGCGGAGTGCAACACCTAGCTCCACCACCTGCTGTGTTTGAGAGACTGTGTGTGTGTGTGTGTGTGTGTGTGTGTGTGTGAGAGTACTCGTACGTGTGTACAGCCCCACCATGTACACCTCCGCTATGGTGTATCCCATCACCTGTTCAACCTCGGGGCACCCTAGTGCTGAACCCTCCCAAACACATCAAAGAGATCGATGAGCACCAAGCCGCTCCACCTGCTGACCTTAAGACCACTAGAGTAGACTACCACCTGCTGACCTTAAGACCACTAGAGTAGACTACCACCTGCTGACCTTAAGACCACTAGAGTAGACTACCACCTGCTGACCTTAAGACCACTAGAGTAGACTACCACCTGCTGACCTTAAGACCACTAGAGTAGACTACCACCTGCTGACCTTAAGACCACTAGAGTAGACTACCACCTGCTGACCTTAAGACCACTAGAGTAGACTACCACCTGCTGACCTTAAGACCACTAGAGTAGAGTCAGAGTGCAGTATAGGAGTGTGGAGTTCACTAAAACAGCCAACAGCACAAAAAGAGGAAATCAGTGGGAATTCCACATGCACTTCAAAGCTTGACTAAAACCATCCTAGTTCTGAGATCCACAAATTCACATGCTGCGATCTGTATTCACAGTGCACATGGTGGCGGCAGCCCGATCTGTATGCCAGGAGCAACATTGGGAGAAGGAGCGGCTTGGTTCTTATCGATCTGTTTGATGTGTTTGGGAGGGTTCAGCACTAGGGTTGAACAGGTGATGGGATACCCAGGGAATCACCACCACAGCGGGGGCACACAGGGGTGACACACGCATACACACTTATACAAGCATATACACGTATACACACACACACACACACACACACACACACACACACACACACACACACACACACACACACACACACACACACACACACACACACACACACACACACACACACACACACACACACACACACACACACACACACAGTCTCTCAAACACAATCTCACAAACACAGTCTCACACACACACAGTCGCTCAAACACAGACCCATTTGCTTGCTCTGTCTGTCACAATAACATATGTCCCTAGACACTTTCAAACCATGTAGTTCCACCGTGCCATTCCAACAGTGTGTTGATTTACAGTTACTAGCCAATCACAGTGATATGAACTTCAGTTACTAGCCAATCACAGTGATATGAACTTCAGTTACTAGCCAATCACAGTGATATGAACTTCAGTTACTAGCCAATCACAGTGATATGAACTACAGTTACTAGCCAATCACAGTGATATGAACTTCAGTTACTAGCCAATCACAGTGATATGAACTTCAAGGTTGTGTCCTAAATGGCTCCCTATTCCCTAAATAGTGTACTACTTTAGACCAGGTCTCTGGCCTCTGGTCAAAAAGCCTCTGGTCAAAAGGTCTCTGGTCAAAAGGTCTCTGGTCTCTGCTCAAAAGGTCTCTGGTCTCTGCTCAAAAGGTATCTGGTCTCTGCTCAAAAGGTCTCTGGTCTCTGGTCAAAAGGTCTCTGGTCAAAAGGTCTCTGGTCTCTGCTCAAAGGGTCTCTGGTCAAAAGGTCTCTGGTCAAAAGGTCTCTGGTCAAAAGGTCTCTCATCAAAAGGTCTCTGGTCTCTGGTCAAAAGGTCCCTGGTCTCTTGTCAAAAGGTCTCTGCTCGAGAGGTCTCTGCTCAAAAGGTCTCTGGTCTCTGCTCGAGAGGTCTCTGCTCAAAAGGTCTCTGCTCAAAAGGTCTCTGCTCAAAAGGTCTCTGGTCTCTGGTCAAAATGTCTCTGGTCAAAATGTCTCTGGTTAAAAGTAGTGAACTATATAGAGTATAGTTTCGGATGCAGACCAGCTACTGAACAGCTACTGACCAGCTACTGAACAGCTATTGAACAGCTATTGAACAGCGAGGGACACACCAGACCAGACCAGCTATTGAACAGCTATTGAACAGCGAGGGACACACCAGACCAGACCAGCTATTGAACAGCGAGGGACACACCAGACCAGACCAGCTATTGAACAGCGAGGGACACACCAGACCAGACTAGCTATTGAACAGCGAGGGACACACCAGACCAGACCAGCTATTAAACAGCTATTGAACAGCGAGGGACACACCAGACCAGACCAGCTATTGAACAGCTATTGAACAGCGAGGGACACACCAGACCAGACCAGCTATTGAACAGCTATTGAACAGCGAGGGACACACCAGACCAGCTATTGAACAGCGAGGGACACACCAGACCAGACCAGCTATTGAACAGCGAGGGACACACCAGACCAGACCAGCTATTGAACAGCTATTAAACAGCGAGGGACACTTTGAAAGGTTTCTCTGCACCGTAATGTTTAATGCACCATAGCCTAATAAGACTGAAGAGAGGTAGGAGATCATATCAAACACTTCACAAGTTTTATGACTACAAGGTAATTCCCAAAGCTTTACTTTCTCAAAATAACAGATATGTACTACAGTAGAGTGTACTGCCATGCTCGTTAAATCACAGGCCTACACATCGGAATCACAGAGCTCATTTGTCAAATACCTGTGAAATACATTTTGCATTACTTTCTACATTTTGTAAACAAAATTCTCCATTAATTTGTCTTTGCTACTACAACAGTTATATTCCAATTGTCCAAGTCGACAGAGATGGCTCAATACTGTTCTGTGTTGATGTCTCGATGAGGATGGCTCAATACTGTTCTGTGTTAACGTCACGATGAGGATGGCTCAATACTGTTCTGTGTTGATGTCTCGATGAGGATGGCTCAATACTGTTCTGTGTTAACGTCACGATGAGGATGGCTCAATACTGTTCTGTGTTAACGTCACGATGAGGATGGCTCAATACTGTTCTGTGTTAACGTCACGATGAGGATGGCTCAATACTGTTCTGTGTTAACGTCACGATGAGGATGGCTCAATACTGTTCTGTGTTAACGTCACAATGAGGATGGCTCAATACTGTTCTGTGTTAACGTCACGAGGAGGATGGCTCAATACTGTTCTGTGTTAACGTCACGATGAGGATGGCTCAATACTGTTCTGTGTTAATGTCACGAGGAGGATGGCTCAATACTGTTCTGTGTTAACGTCACGAGGAGGATGGCTCAATACTGTTCTGTGTTAACGTCACGATGAGGATGGCTCAATACTGTTCTGTGTTAACGTCACGAGGAGGATGGCTCAATACTGTTCTGTGTTAACGTCACGAGGAGGATGGCTCAATACTGTTCTGTGTTAATGTCACGATGAGTGTTTGATAGATACCCTTTGATTTGATCTTTTCAAATACTCTGTGTTTGTTTAAGTCTGCCTGGAGAGCCAATGACATGCGGATGACTCAACACTATACACGTCAGCTACCGTAGCGACTGAAATGACTGCGACACTTAACACAGATCTGCAGGTAGTTTCAGAACGAGTGGCAAGGAATAAGTTAGTCCTAAATATTTAAAAAACTAAAAGCATTGTATTTGGGACAAATCATTCACTAA